>NC_135328.1:91252872-91554489 GCF_023851605.1 Tamandua tetradactyla
TTATTTCTCAGAATTTGATCATTTAAAAGAAATTTTTTTTTCCTCATGGGCAGGCACTGGGAATCAAACCCGGGTCTCTGGCATGGCAGGTGAGAACTCTGCCTGCTGAGCCACCGTGGCCCGCCCGATCATTTAAATTTATAATTTAAAAATTGTTGTTTTTAGATTAAAATAACTAAATGTATAGTATTTATGTCTCCCTACCCTGCTTTTTTTTTTTTTTTTGTCTGTTTAAGTATTAAAAGCTTTTATTGTATCCATTTCTAGTTGTAGATAGGCTCAGGTAGAATTAAGAACCTTAAACCTTGTTTCTAGAAATCCGCTTACTGTGCCAGGAGGGGAGAGACTTGAGGTTTTCATTTATTCCTTGTGTCAGCAGGAGAGCTGTGTAACCTGCTGTGGTGGCTGACAAGATGCTAGTAGACTTGGATGACACCTTGTTCCTTCTCTATCTTAGGAAGTTTATGAAAACAAATCAGATCATGCGGAGGAAATCATTTTGTATAGTGATGGGAAGGATTTTTCTATTTCCTTTTACTATTGTGTAGCTCTGCTTAATAAAGAGAGAGAATAATATATATGCTCGATAAGGGTTTGAGTAAATTCATGGTTATAAACCTATTATAAATAGATTTTAATATAACTTTTTGGGGGGAGGGGTGCATGGTCTGGAAATGAAAAAATAGGTTTTACTAATACTGCACAATATTTGGGAACCTCAGAAACTCTACTTGGAATACCAGACTTTTTTTTTGCAGGCACCAGGAATTGAACCCGGGGCTTCAGCATGGCAGGCAAGAATTCTGCCACTGAGCCACAGTTGTACCACCCAAAAAATAGGTTTTATTGGTTATAAAACTGGCCTCTTTTCTGGGTCTCGGTGTCCCACATGTAAAATGAGGATAGCAGTAGTACATACCTCATAAAACTGCTGTGAGACTTCTGTGAATTAATAAATTTCAAATGCTTAGAACAGTACCTGGCACATAGGAGGCAGTCTTTGTGTGAGCCATAGTTATTACTAGAGGAGCTATTGGTATTACTATTACATGTTGCATATGCTTCCTCCCCTCTTGCTCTTTAGCCTATCACATGGAAGGAATTTGCAAACATCCACCCCTTTGTGCCTCTGGACCAAGCTCAAGGGTACCAGCAACTTTTCCAAGAGCTTGAGAAGGATTTGTGTGAAATCACGGGCTATGATCGAATCTCTTTCCAGCCTAACAGGTAAGGGGACTTCTCCTGTTGCTTCCATTGTGTATTGTTGAATAACAACCCACCCCAAAGCTCAGGGCGTTAAACAGCAGTTTATTGTATTGCATCACTTTGTGAGTTGGCTGGGTGGTTCTACCTCATGTGGTATTGTTTAGGGTGGTGAAAGACTGAGGCCTAAATGTTGATGATGTTCTAGTTTGCTAGCTGTCGGAATGCAATATACCAGAAATGGAACGGCTTTTAAAAAGGGGAATTTAATAAGTTGCTGGTTGACGGTTCTAAGGCCGAGAAAATGTCCCAATTAAAACAAGTTTATAGAAATGTCCAATCTTAGGCATCCAGGGAAAGTTACCTTGGTTCAAGAAGGCCAATGAAGTTCAGAGTTTCTTTCTCATCTGAAAAGGCACATGGCGAACACAGTCCGTTTCTCTCTCATCTGGAAGGGCACATGGCGAACACAGCATCATCTGCTAGCTTCTTCGCTTGGCTTCCTGTTTCGTGAAGCTCCCTGGGAGGCATTTTCCTTCTTCATCTCCAAAGGTCGCTGGCTGGTAGACTCTGCTTCTCATGGCTATGCCATTCGGCTCTGCTCTCTCTGAATCTCCCATTCTCCAAAATGTTTCCTCTTTTATAGGACTCCAGTAAACCAGTCAACACCCACCCAGCTGGGTGGAGACATGTCGTCACCTAATCCAGCTTAACAACCACTCTTGACTAAATCACATCATCCAAGGAGATGATCTGATTACAGTTTCAAACATACAGTATCGATTAGGGTTTATTTGACCTTTATGAAATGGGATTTTGATTAAAACATGACTTTTCTAGGGGGCATACTTCCCTTCAAACCAGTACAGATGAGAAGCCAGCTAGGCACAGATCTAGGGGACTAGCTTTCCAGTGGAGGAATCATCTAGGTTAAAAGCCAAAAGCAGGAATTGATGTGGTATATTTTAGGAAAGGAAGCAGGCCTGGACGGTTAGAGGACAGTGAGCAAGGAATGGATAGTGGAGGGGGAGCGGGGAGAGGCCACCGACCACATGGGGATTAGTAGGCTGTGGTCGGGAGCTGGGTTAGTGGCTTTGGGGAAAGCTTTGTGGAAGAGGTGGGAGTGAGGTTGGACTACTGGAGAAATGGGTGAGGTTTGGCGGGTGGGAGGGGGAAACAGGGGCAATCCAGGTTGAGGGCTTGTGGAACGGCTCATTCAAATTCTGACTTCACCCATCTGCAGTTCCCAGGCTGCAGAGTGACCAGGCTTGCAGGGTTTCTGTGGTGATGGTGATGGTGGCCAGGACTTAAGGAGCATGTACCTTGTTAGGCGCTTCATGGGGACTGTCTCATGACTCGTCACATTTGCCCTTCTAGATGGGTGCAGTTATTACCTCTGTTTTATAGACAAGCACCCAGAGGCATGGGGAGGCTAAGTGGCTAGTGGTGTGAGTGGTTTGCTGAAGTGTGGCGTGTTCATTTTCCGCTTCCCAAAACCATCATCATCTTAGTAATAGCAATAACAACATCAAATGGGCCAGAACTTTTTTGTCGGAAGACGAGTGTTTGCCTTCCTCCCTGAAGAGAGCAGAAAGAGGCAAAGCTGACTCATGTGATGAGGATCTGAGCGCTGCGGGTCTTCCAGGGGACAGCCCTTCTTTTAGGTGTAGCTGGATTGCCCAGTCCTGCCATCCAGATAAGGTTTCTGTGTGGGAGAACCAGTGTTTGCCCCCATGACGTTCTGAACCCGCTGGAGAGCACAGCATCCTCTGAGGGGTATCACTGCTTAGAAGGGAAGCCCACGGCTCCTGAGCCGTCCGTCCTGAGGTCTCTGTCTGCCACCGTTGGCTGTTAGGGCATGTAACTCCTCTGTCCTTAGCTTTTTCACGTGCAAAGTGGGGGTGATGGTGTTATGAGAACTAAGATAGTGATGGCAGTGGTAATAACAAGAACAGCGACGTCACTGTCGCCCCGTGCTCACTCGGTTCGGAGGGCCTGGTATACGGGAAGTACTTATTGAAAGTGAGCAGTTTGTACTTATCAGTAAGCAACTCCAGCCTCTTCTGGTGCTCTGCACTGCTCACGCTGGAAATCGCCTCTTTCCTTCTCTCTCCGCCCTGCTCTTAACCCTGGATCCCCAGGCTTTAGCCCTGTTCTCTGGTCTCTTCTTACGCTAAGTCTCCTGACACACAAGCTATGCTAGTTTGCAAAACTTTGAAGTCTAAACTGTCCCATTCCAATGTTCCCTCACAACACACATGCACATGGCTACTCACAAAATCCAATGCCCTAAATTTTAGCTATTAGTTTGGAAATAAAAGATTATATTATTTATGCTTTAGTCTTGTACCTTTAGAGAATGAGCACAATATTATAGGACAACCAGAAGGGATGAACCCCAAGACCACTCACCTTTCCTCAGAGTCCAAGGACAGTATAATTTTGTGGAATGGAGAACACACCCACTTTTTTTAAAATTTAATTTGTTTTGTATTATCAAACCACAATAATATACAAACATGAACATTCTTAACATACAAACATTCCGTGTATGGTGTGCAACTTTTTTCTATACCCCTTACCAGTCCCTTTCACTGTTCACTAGTATTTCAATCTACTCAATTTATTTTAACATATGGAGAAGACACATCTTGAATGGAACTAAAAAAGCCTATTACTCACTTCCCTTTCCTTCTTGCACAAAGTCCTGGGAAGATTAAGTCACTGTTCAGGATTGACTCAGCTTTGCTCTCAGGAATGTCAGCCAAGGAGATTATTCTAAAAGCAGTGTCTTCCAGGGCTGTTAAGGTGAGTGTTGCTGACCTCTAGCAGCCGTCTGTGTACTCTCTTGTGCTGGGGACTGGGAAAGCAACCCCTGAGACCAAGTACAAAAGATGCCACTTTAGAAGTACCTAGTTGCTTTGGGGGTAATCTAATCATTGACTAAGTATTTGATGATTTAAAAAAATTATTGTCTTAGGTGTGATAATGGTATTGTAGTTATGTATACATATTTAAAAATATTTTATTGATGAAACAACATACAAACATTTTTAACAAACATACAAACATTCCATACATGGTATACAATCAGTGGCTCACAATATCATCACATAGTTGTGTATTCATCACCGTGATCATTTTTCTGAACGTTTGCATCACTCCAGAAAAAGAAATAAAAAAGAAAAAGAAAAAATTCATACATACCATACCCCTCACCCTTCCCTCTTACTGATCACTAGTATTTCCATCTACTTAATATATTTTAACCTTTGTTCCTTTTATTGTTTATTTTTTATCCTTATTTTTTACTTATCTGTCCATATCCTAGCTAAAAGGAGCATTAGACACAAGGTTTTCGCAATCATATATTTGAAAAAACAGTTCTTACATTTGAAAGGTACATATTGATGTTCTTACTGATGAAACAGTATGATTCTTGGGATTTGCTTCAAAATGCTCTAGTTCAGAGTGAGGGGGATTAGTGAAGCATGTAGTTGAAACAAGATTGAACATAAACTGATCATTGTTAAAGCCGGTGATAAATACATGGGGGTTCATTTTACTCTTCTCTCTATTTTTGTGTGATTTTGAAATTTTCCTTTATATAAAAATTGTTTTTATGTGCATGGCCCTGAGCAAGGCCCCAAAAGGCCCAGCTTTGAGTTGGGGCGGATGAGCATTAGTGCAGGACCGGGTAGGTGCTCATCCTTGAGTTGCTCTTATTCACAGGTGTGAATACCCTGTGGCTCACACACAGATCCCCCCTGGGCTTTCTCCCTGGCCTCTAGGAGAGTGACTTTGTGTCGCGTATTGGAGAATGCATGACCAGTACCACAAGAATATAGAGTGAGAATATGAAAGCGAAGCTGCCCAAAGCCCTGATCCTTCCCTTTTTGTTTGCAGCGGAGCCCAGGGAGAGTATGCCGGGTTGGCTACTATCCGAGCTTACTTAGACTGGAGAGGACAGATGCACAGAACGGTGAGTGTGGATGGGTGCGGCTTCCCCACCAGGGGGCGCCAGCGCACCCAGACTCAGGCCACCTGCGTCTGCCCTTTCTCCTGCGGGACACGCCTTCCTGGAGGCAGATGGGGGAACATATAATAAAGAAACAAATTTCGTGAGCTGACTGTTGTGATCCTTGATTCCAAGACATTTCGCTTCACTACCTCAAGGGAAAACGTTCAGAGAGAAGGCTTTTGCTCCAACCGAGTATGTGAAAGGCAGCCAGTTGGCTGTGGAACTGCCCTCCCTTGGGAGCAAAGGGAGGAGAGGGGCAGGAATGTGGCCGTTCCAAGCTTCTTCTCCTTGCTCAGCCCTGGCTGCCGGCCTGGATGAAGGGCAGGACTGTGCTTTAACTCCTCTGTAACCCCTGCAGTATCTAAGCACAGTTCTGGGCATATGTGCTCAAAAAATTTTATTGAATGGAGTCCCCATAGATGGTTCTCAGCTATGAGCACAAAACAGACATGGTGCAGAGTTCGTGGTTCTACCTCACTGAGGGGGCTGCCAGGTTCCAAATTGCTCTTGGGACCCTTGTGGGGACTAGCAGGTACCAATGGGCTTGACAGGATTCCACTCATCCCCAGTGGCAGTGCCTTTGTCACTTGATGATCTAACATAGTCTTTAGAGTGTGGCTGAAGGAGACCTGTGTTTCGGGTTCCTTTGTCTTGGTGAAGACTGAAGCTAGGCTAGGACTTCTACTGACCGGAGCTCTTAGAGGGAGCTGGGGAGGCATCAGAGGCAGGACAAAAGCAGCTGCTGGTCCAAGGCGAGTTAGAGAGGAAGATGTGGGGTTGGTTCCTGCTGCCCAAATAAGTGGGCTGGGTGGGTTAGTGGCCCAGTCTTAGTCCACTTGTGGTTTTACAAAAACTAAAAGATCATTTATGGCTGGTTGCCTGGATTTTGCAATGAAGAATTTTAATACAACATCATTTCCCTTTCAAAAAAAAAAGAACGTTCTCTCTTTCCTGTCCTTGCTTGGCTGTGCTGAACCCACAGGTATGTAGCCTTTGTCCTGGTTGGGGAATAGGACAGATTTGTAAAGATCTTTGAAAAACAGGACATGTGTTTATTCATTAAATTATTGAATACCAGCCACATGCAAAGCAGTTTATCTGCAGAGGGAGATGAAGCGATAAATTAGACAGTCACAAGATTCTGACTTTACAACTTTGTTTTTTTCACTTGGGTTTTCTCGTGATTTTGAATTCTTAATTTTCTAAGGAAGGGCCAGTTTAGAAATAGACTAGTTCTTCTGACCTCAGAATCTCGGTAAGTTCATTGAATGAGAAGCTGGTACTCTGGTTGTCCAGTGAAAGGATTTCAGACAACCTGCATTAAAAATTCCCATTTGGGTTTTCCCTTTCTGGCTTCCATGTACTGGGGTAGCCCCTGAACCTCCCCTTTAACCACAAGTTGTCTGGGGATCCTGGAAAGGCCACCATTCGTCCCATATCACCATCTCCACATTGCCTTCCCACCTTCACCCTCATCCTCCATTCTCACCTGCACTTTACAGAAAGATCCATGTTTGTGGTGTATGTGAAAAGCCTGTGGCTAGCTATAGCCAAAGGCTTATCAGGTTCTCTATTTTATCCTATTTCCCACTCCTCATTGTTTCTGAGTCTCCCGATGTGACACCAGGAAGTAGCTATGTGTGTCCAGGAGTTGGGGACCAAACCGGAAAGGCCTTTGAGAAAGGAGACATTTTGGTTTCGTCTAGTCAGAGTTCTTCTGTGACTCACTGATTCTTTCCAGCTCCTTTTCCCTTTTTTTGTGTTCTCCAGTCTCCCCTTTCCTTCTGGCACCATTGTCTACGTGGGTATCACTGAAATGCTGCCAAAGGCCTTCATTCTCTAAAGCTTGAGTTGCTGCTGGATGCTGTACTTCAGCAAGAGAGAAGGGGGAGGAGAGGCAAGGAAGGCCACCCAGATGCTGAGCTTGTAGAAATACAAAACTCATAAATTTGGAAATGCTGGTATCCTTTCTAGTTTAAAGAATAATTAAAGCCAACTTTTTAAGTTAGAGAAAAAAGGAAATTACTTATAATTCAAATAATCAAGGAGGATTTCTCCATGTCAGTGATGTCTGAGGCAGCTGCTCCCACACAATAGACTCTAATGGAATCCAGTAAAATATATCCTTGTTTTCAAAGGATGCTTGGGGAAATAATATGCCCCAGAACTGCTTGGGTTCCTGATGATTCTCTTGTTGAAAGCTGCTTTTTGAAGTTATTTTCATATTTGCTCTTAAGTTAAATCTCAGAAGGTCCTGAAGATGCAGTGCCAATGTTCTTGATTTACTAGTTTAATCTGGGACAATACAGGTTTATTTAACAAACACTTATATAGCAATTATCATATGTTAGTCACTCTCCTAAGCACGTTATAATTAATAATTCAATTTTTTATTGAATTTAATTTGCTGATCAGAGACTGAGTTTCCTGGACATGGGAAACATATTGACAATCTCCCTCCCCCCATCCCTGGAAAAAAAAAAAGACAAACACCAAGAAACTGTTATGGAAATATTTTTCTCTTCCCAGCTTTCTGGGGCAAAGCAGTGGTCTTTGTTGTTGGATTGGCCCAGCAGTAAGTTACTGATGTCCCTTGCTCAGGAACGCTCCTCCTTACTCTTTCACTCACTCAGCAAGTCTTTGGTGATGATCTGTCTATTTATGTTGGGTGAGTTACCATGACAGACACCTGTGTAAATTAAAACACAGCATCTCTCTAAATGGAAACAAAAACTGGGATAGTTTTAGATCAAAGAGTCAAATCTGGGTCCTTTAGCTTCCATGTCCCTCAAAACACCACAATGTTAAAGTGAAGGAAAATTAACTTTATGAAAGAGAATCAAAGCTCCTCCCTAAACCCACCTGGAACACCAGAAATGCCAACCAGCACACCCTCTAAGCGAATCACTGACAAGTCTACTGAAGCCTTTTCTTTCTCTACTCCTTATATCAGGGCTGCTCTAGGAACAAATCACCACAAATATAGTGGCTTAAAAAACCCAAATTAAAATTTTTTTTTTTCAGTTCTGGAAGCCAGAAGTCTGAAATAAATGGGCTAAAGTCAAGGTGTCAGCAGGTCTGGTTCCATCTGGAAGCTGCAGGGAAGAGTCCTTTTCCTTGCTGGTCTAGCTATTGGAAGCTACCTGCATTCCTTGGTTAATGGCTTCTTCCTTCCATCACTTCACAGTGTTGCCTCGTTATCACATCTCCCACTTCCTCTGCAGTCGAATCCCCCTCTGCTTCTCTCATGTAAGGTCATCGGTGAGGGCATTTAGGCTCCAGCTGGGCAATGCAGGATAATCTTCCCACCTCAAAACCCTTAATTCAATCACACCTGCAAAGCCCCTTTTGCCATTTAAGGTAATGTTCACAGGTTTCAGGGATTGGAATGCCTTTGGTGTCCATTATTCAGCCCACCACAGAATGGTTGCCATTTTTAGTTTGAATGTTTTTATTTCAGTTGAACTTCCCTCATATGAATTGTCAATTTAGCCCTTTCACAGATATTTAAATTCATTTTTCATATTCACTTTCCCTCCTCCTTTATCAAACTTCTGCCCCCAGATAATCTTTTCATCCAAAGACCCTTGAATAAAATACCTTTTGAGAGAGCCCAAGCTTTATGCTAGACAAATGACTCCAACTTTGGTCCTGAGAAATTAAAGAAAAAAAATTAAATGCAAAAAAGGAAGCATTTAATCAAGGAAAGGCTTGAGGACAGCACAGCATAACCATTGTGAGGTCAATAGCTATTCAAAAGATGCACATATCTTCAGTCTGCAGAACATGCAAACAATTCCACATTCAACCCTGGTTTAAGTTCTTTTTCATACACATATTTTTCTTAAATAGATGGCTTCACTGTTTTTGGTTTTTTTTTTGTATGCTGTATGGTGGGGTCACATTTCATTATTTTTCCATGTGGGTATCCCATTATTGCAGCACCATTGGTTGAATTTTTGTTTCTTTGTTTTTTGGGAAGTGTATGGGCTGGAAATCGAACCCGGGTCTCCTGCATGGCATGCGAGCATTCTACCACTGAACTACCTTTGTATCCCCTTGCTTCACTGTTCTCAAGGAAAAATTGGAAGCTAAGTTTTCCTTTTAGGAGCCTATTTTTATAATGACCATTTCTCTTCAAGGGGTTTACAATATTGATTCTGGACTAAAACATAGGATTTTTTTGTGATTCAGAGTAATCGCTGCTTTTCCTTGCTGCATTCTGTTGAGGAAAGCTCTGTGGTGTACTTTCCCATAGCAGCGCATCCTCAGATCTCCAAGAACGTGTGTATTTGCATGCGTTTACCTGACGGGAGGAGTTGAAAAGACTTAAACCTGGGAATTCTCACCTTGCACCTACCATTCACCTTCCATAAAAATTCAATATGTCTTTAGGCTGCAGTTTAGGCTCAACTCTTGAGACACCTTCTCTAGATCTCTTCACCTTGAAGCTGGACCTCCTGTCCTATGTTCTAGGCACCCGTCCTACGGCACCTGTGGACTCTGGACATTGATTTCCACACATGCTAGTGTTGTCAGTGAGAGAGCGGTGCAGCAGAGGGCAGGGGCTGATCATTTTTCAAGCTTAGTTTATGATTCTCGTAGCAGCTAACAATTCATTGCTCAGAGTAAGCATCTGATATAAGATGACTTATTGGTGTGTTGGCACCGGGGGAGCCTTGCAATTTATGTCCACTGTTATCATCTCCTGGGTAAGCCAAGCAGAGTGTAAAAGCTCTGATGCGGGCATTTGAGCCCTAGAGTTTACCTTCCAATCTCATGTTTGTAAAGGGCTTTCTATATAGTATAACTGAGACAAGGTTCAAATAAGCGTAGACCTATTTTTGATGTGCTGGGATAAGGGAAGAGACTTAATATTCTGAAAATCTCTAGAGAACAGTATCTGGGAACTCAAATGGAAACTCCTCTTTTGGCCATTATTTTACAATAACAGGAATAATTTGATTGTAACAGATGTTAAAGTATTAGTGTTCAGCTGAAACAATGAAGCATCTTGTAGGACCTTTCCGTCATTATAAATAGCCTGGTGATTTTTTTCCCTTATTATAAATAGCCTGGTGATTTTTTCCCCTTTCTTCCTCCTTCTCCATTCCCAAGGTTTGCCTCATTCCTAAGTCAGCACATGGGACCAACCCAGCAAGCGCCCACATGGCAGGCATGAAGATTCAGCCCGTGGAGGTGGATAAATACGGGAGTATCGACGTAGCTCACCTCAAGGCCATGGTACCTGCTCGCTGTCTTCCCGATAACAAGTGGGAAGGGGCTGGGTCGTGAAGAAGCCATGGGGATGGGGCAGAATGGCTTATGTAATCGCATGTCCTCTCATTCTAATGGAAAGACTCCAGTCCCGGCTTGGAATGGGTTTCGGTGGAAACAGCATAAAATCAGAAAACCTAACAGTCTTTATAAGAATAAAGAAAAATAGAAAGCAACAGTCACATTTTTGGTCCCGAATAAAGCTGACTGAACTTGACCTTACCCCTTTCTGCACCAATAGATAGAAGGTCTTTAAACTGAAATCCCATCTTCTCACTTGTGCATGTGTAAGAGAAGGAGTGAATTTTCCTGGTGGTGATAAGGCCACACCTTGCCAGGCTTCCTGCCTCTCTCTGCCAAGCCCTTTCTCTCTTTCCCTCCTTCTTCAGTCAACAGTCCAACTGGCAGTCACACTTAGATTCCATCTCTGTGTTGGGAATTTGTGCATAAATGTAGATTTTGCAAATGCACCTGACTGTCCCAGCCGATAACCTGCTGGACTTAAGGCAGCATTCCTACCTTCCTTCCTCAAACACCAAGCCCCACTCCCAACCTCTCAACTTCCCAACCTCCAGGAAGTGGTTGCTTAGCAACCGTAGCTGCTGCCACTGGTGGACAGGAGGCCGCATCTTAAGAGGGAAGGAAATCAGTTGAATAGCAGTGCAGTTTTGTCAGGGTTCTTAGGCATGGAGACTGAGAACTTCGTGTTACTGTCTTCAGATGGAAGCCAAAAATATATATTACTGTGCATCATTTCTCCCATCTACTCCACCCCTCCCTCACCCCACAAAGTCCTTTCTGACAAATATGCTGGGTCAGTAGTTGTAATTATTAGTTTCTCTAGTATACGATACAAGTTTTGTGTGTTTGCTTTTCATTTCCACACGCGCTTTCTCTGATTTGCTAGCCCCCCCAAAATAGGAACGTGCCTGTTTTTATATGCTTGCCTTTTGTCAAAAGGAAAAACGAGGGAGATTTTTATCAGAGCAGGGATCCTTGTGGGATTCTAGTTTCAATGGAAAATGGGAGGGAAAAGGGGTAGAGAATGGTTAGCTGTGAGTATGGGCATATTGAGAAACAGAGGTCTGAAATAATCATTGAGATGTTTTGAACCCAAGGAAAACTAACCATAATTGAGCCTAAAATACCCCCAAATCTTCTGAACTGACAGAAAATCTAAACAATCTTTTAGGTCTTTACCATGGAGATGTAGCCTAAAGGGATCTTGTTATTTCCTTGGAGTGATTTATGAAGGGAATAATCACTGGATCTTTTATTATGGTTATCATATTTTGAGACAGTTTCAGGAATGAGAAGATCAAGACTTCATCTTTCTTCTTCTTTTTTTAATGTGTCTCCCTACATATTTGTATTTCTGTATCTATACGTATATACTCACAGAGGCAGAGTTGTGGCATGCATGTCATAGGGAATTTATTCACAACGTTTTTATTTGTTTCTTGGGGGATGCACAGGCCGAGAATTGAACTCAAGTCTCCATCATGGACTTCATCTTTTTTAATTTTTAAAAATAAAAAGCAAGGATTTGACCAAGAGAGAAATGTTTCCTCCCTATGTCTCCCTCTGCCCCCCTCCTTTTTTATATGCAATTTTATTTAGATATATTCACATACCATATAATCATCCAAAGTATACAATTAGTAGCTCACAGTATCATCACATAGTTGGATATTCATCACCACAATCAATTTTTGAACATTTTTATTACTCCAGAAAAATACATATAAGAATAAAAATAAAAACAAACAAGAACACCCAAAACCACCTATCCCCCTTATCCCCTCCCATTATTTATTTATTTTTTATCCTTTTCTTTTTACTCATCTGTCCATACACTGGATAAAATGAATGTGAACCACACAGTTTTCACACCGTAAAAGCTCTATCGTTATATACTTGTCTTCAAGAATCAAGGCTACAGATTCAGGTACTTCCCTCTGCCCTTTTTTATCCTTTAGGTCGACAAACACAAGGACAACCTAGCAGCGATCATGATTACGTACCCGTCCACCAATGGGGTGTTTGAAGAGAACATCAGCGACGTGTGTGACCTGATCCACCAACACGGAGGACAAGTCTACCTGGATGGGGCAAATATGAATGCCCAGGTGGGAAATGGGAGGGGGCTCCCTTACTCCCCGCCGAGAAATGATTAAGTTAAACAAAACAGTTTCCCTCTGACTTCTTTCCAGTCATCTTAAAACATGAGGCTGAATTCAGAACTGAGGCTGACTTTGTTTATTGCCAGCTTCAAGCAAAGCATCTCAGTTTCCCTGAGATGATAGTTCCTACAACAGGTGATGGAGGAGGCTGGGGAGGAGATAGAAAGGTTGAATGGAAGCAGGGGCTGAGCTGAATTTCCTGAGATAGTATTGTCAGGTTGCCTGACTCCTTTCCTGGGGGAATTCAGATATCAATCTGGATGTTGGGCATTGTCTGGCTTCAGCTTCATCAGCTGTAAAACAGCCCCTGAGGAGATGATCCTGCCTGCTTGGTGGGTCTGTGCAAAATATTTGTAGGATCTGCTGGACTCTCAGAGTTTTCTCAGTTTCTTGGCTTTTAATTTCACTTTTACCATTTTAGACTTGCTTTGCGTTTCTTTGCTTCTCTCTGATTCCTTTCATAACCTTCATCCAAGGATTGTCTATTGCTTCAGTAGCATAAATGAATTCTTTATCTTTGACAAAGTGGCAGGAACGCCAGTTGAAGGCCGTGGCTGGTGTCTGGATCATTTTTGGAAGACTAGCAGCCTTCCTTCCTGTCCCTCAGTTCAGCATGCTTTCAGGCCGTCCTCCAGCCCCTTTCATCCACAGGCCCTACAGGGCCATTTGCTAAGGCACATAATCCCCTGAAGCTGAACATATAGTGGAAGGTCGAATTGCTTGGGCAAAAGTTACTAATTCAACAGCAAGGAGGTGCTTTCTTATATTACGAGCAATTCCTCTCCTCCCTTTTGGGGTAGAAATATGTTTCCATCTTTAAAATAAATTTATTGTGATAAAATATATGTAACAAAAAATTTGCCATTTTAGCCATTTTTATGTACAGTTCAGTGGCATTACTTAAATGCATGATACTGTGCAACCATCAATACCATCCATTATCAAAACTTTTTCATCACTCCCAAATAGAAACTCTATACCCATTAACAGTCACTCCCCATTCTCCCCTCAAATATGTATTTTAAAATCTAAGTTGGGCTATATGGTCAGTTGTCCTTTCCATAGAAATCACAAGGCTATTGGATGCCAAATTTTGACTGCAAGAATAGCCAGTGTGGATGCGCTGCAAACAGTCATGGTCTTCTCTCCAAAGTGCCCTTTGTAGCTCTTGACTTTTGCCTTTGGCTCTTTCCCTCTGTGGCAGGTGGGAATCTGTCGACCTGGAGACTTTGGTTCTGATGTCTCGCACTTAAACCTTCACAAGACCTTCTGCATTCCCCATGGCGGAGGTGGCCCAGGCATGGGGCCCATCGGAGTGTGAGTTCTGGGCCGGGATGATTCTGGAGACTGAAAATGAAAGCATGGTTCCAAGGATATGATATTCCTTCCCTCCAGGCCTTCATGTGTCAAGGACATTGTAATATGTAGTATGTCTGCAGGCTCCTGGGAGGATGCTGGGTGGAGAGCAATGAAAGGGGTGCTTTTAGGGGATGTCCAAAGACAAGTATAATTTTATTTTAATAACCATAGTGTTTGGTCACACTGAGCTCCCAGTCATGAATAGACAGAGCAGATTTATTGACAGAGTGATGAACAGGGAACTTTATTTGATCATTATGGATCAAAGCTGGACTGCTAGCACCTGGAAGTTCCTTTCAGACTTTAATTTAGATTTCCAAGCAGGTTTTCTTTCTTTTCAATCAACTAGTAGTTACACTGACAGTGAATTGGGTGTGAGGTATGGAACTCTTTGAAACCTGAATTCATATTACATTTGAGATAAATAAGGAGAAGCAAATGAAGTCAAAATAAGACTAAAGGGATATGTCTTAACTATCAGTACCCTAGTACCTGTTTACACTGTGAAATCAAATCATCTTGTGAGAATGGTGGCGAGAGCAGCTATCTCCAAGCATCTTCGGTCCTCCAAAAGTGTGCCAGAGAGGCCAGCCTTAAGGGCTTCTGGCAGCTTCAGCCTTTCCTACTTTCCTTCTGGTGATGTTGATTTATAATAAATGAGAGAACCCCGCTGCTGTAGGAGAAGGAAGGTGAATGCTGGTCACATGCTGGCCTCTGACATCAGCCCCAAGTTGCTTCTTCTTAGGAGCCACTCCTTTGATACTCCTTAGATACCTTGAGGAAGTTTGTGGAATATGGGGCTGGCGGAGGGAAGGAAGGACTACTTCCTGAATATCCGTCTGCCTCTTAACTACGTGTTAGGTCCCTTCAGTGGTCAGAGTTCCCTTGCTAAGAACAGAGCTTCCTGAGATGGCCTAGAACTTGCTGTTCAGTTGTACTAGATCTTTTTTACAACTCATGAACTTATATTTTAAAAAATATATAGGAAGAAGCATCTTGTCCCCTTTCTGCCCGATCATCCCATCACTTTCGTAAAGCGGAGTGAGGACACCTGGCCGCTGGGTACTGTCAGTGCAGCCCCGTGGGGCTCCAGTTCCATCTTGCCCATTTCATGGGCTTACATTAAGGTGAGGCCTGGGGGTGGGTATAGGGGGTAGGGGCGTGTGATGTGTGGGTGGGATATGAGACTGCAGACTTCCCTGCTGGATTAAAGATGAAGAAACCTACTGTGTTCTGAGATGTGGTTCAATGAATATTGCTAATGACTGGGGTAGAAGCCTTCTTAAAGAGATTTGTTTAGATTCATTTTATCCCCTCATGACTCTGTTTCCTGTGAGTTCTCCTAGTGGGTTTAACATCAGAGAAACTGACATGCCAGATATGTTTTTCCAGACAGAGTTAAGTACCATGAGTCATATGGATGTTCTGGCCACGTCATTTGGTTTCCTGTAGGATTCATACAGCCCTTGTGAGTGCAAAGCAGCTCACACACTAATTATTTATTATTCTTGGTTGAGATCCTAGGATAAAATTTTAGGAATACATTTCACTTCACTTTATATTTCTTTGGGACCTGGAGAAAAAGAAGAAAAGTAGTGGAAATGTGCTGATAGAGTGATTATCCAACGCTCCTGTACTTTTTTTCGGTTCTCTGAAGTTGTGCACAAGGGGGATAATTAGACTTTGTCAGAAGACAGGCTTCCTTCCTTTGTCTTTCTTCAGAAATCACTGGGCCCAGAGGTTAGCTTAGACAGCTCTTATTTAGGCTGGCCTACCCACCTCCTCAGTTCATAAGACTGTGCATTTGGACAGGAACACTTGTTCAGCTGCTAATGAGAGCAGCTTTCCAAAACCCACCCCCTCCTCAAAGGAATGCAGCCTTGGGTGAAACCAGACCCCTCAACTCAGCTGTGCAAATCATGCTGGATGAGTCTCCGGGGCTGGCTGTTATTCTTGAACAGTGTGACTTTTATGGTTCTTAATGAAAACATTCTAGGAAGCTGCCACAATTCTTCACAATTCAGAACTAAAATCCGTTTTTAAAAAAATGATTTATTTTTTCAATTCTGGACTATGCACCCCTCCCCGCCGCCCCCCAAAAAAGATTTTGCAAATAGTACAAGCAAAAACAATGATAATAAAGGTCTGCTTCTTTGCAAATAGAATCAAATTCCTAGCTCCCTTTTGGTCCCTCAAATGCAGGTTATTTGTTATGGACATATTCAGGTTGGAGACGCGTCCCCATATATAGCAAATAAAGAGATGCCCCAAGACTGGCTTGGCCGTGTGCTAGGGACACCAGACAGAGCCTCAGTTTATTACTTCATTACTTAGTATATGAAGTAAGGCTCAAACTGCACCTCTGACCTCAGGCCTTCTATTATTTTGAGTTGTTACTTTTCACCCAA
Source organism: Tamandua tetradactyla (assembly GCF_023851605.1). Classification (NCBI taxonomy): domain Eukaryota; kingdom Metazoa; phylum Chordata; class Mammalia; order Pilosa; family Myrmecophagidae; genus Tamandua; species Tamandua tetradactyla. The sequence continues at coordinate 91,269,324 of NC_135328.1, forward strand.
AAGCTAGAAGGCTAGATTGATAGACTTGCCTTAGCGTCCGCAGATTCCTAGCTTCCCATTGCTTTATCACTGGTTCTCATCAGCCCACACAGAGTCCCTATGGAGTGAAAAAATGCACGTGAGTAGGCCACAGAGAATCTAAATCAACATTTGTGGGATAGGGCTCTTGTTTAAACACTTGAACCATTGGCATTTTTGGAAAAGCTGCTGAGGGGCTGGCTGAATCAAGTCCCAACTCTTTTCTAGCAAAGGTTCGAGGCTTGCAAGATGGAAGCACAGCCCACCAGGCCCTATAGCGACTCCCAGGCTGCAGTCTTGTGCCTTCCCAGGCACCTCTTGGTTCTTGCCATTCTTGTTACTTGGAATCTCTTCCCCCATTCCCTTGGCGAATCCAAATTTTACCCACTCATATTCTAACTGTCACTATTAGATTGTGTCCTCTTCTTACTTTGAACTTTGATAATACTGCTGTTTTTATTTGTTGCTTTCCTATGTGCTTGACATTAGTTATTGTTTAATATATATCAGAGGTTCATTGTACATGAGGTATTCTGGGAAGAAAGTTGGCAGTAAAATTTGGTGCTATCTTGATTTTAAGCTCTTTGTTAGGAATGATGTTTATCCCATGTGATCACAGGGACTTATTGACCACCCGAAAAGGATAAGATTGAACCTGGTGGTTGTTAAACATAAACAGCCTTAACTATGGACAATTGGATGACAAACCATACAAAATTGATTCAACAGGGATTTTGGCCAAGAGCCCATGGGATTCCTGGCAATTGCCAAGACATCTCAAATTCACAGTAAATAATCCCTCAAGTAACCTAAGAACAATCCTATCTTCTCTTTAGATGACACAGTAGTCAGCAATCAAGTTTGTCCTTTTGTGGGTGTTGTTATGACAATAAGAAATGCAAAATTATTGTTCAAAAGAGAAAACCCAAAACCACTTCATGCTCAGAAAGGTCTGATAGTGTCCTTGTTAAATTTTCCATTTATCTGTAATCCACAGAGTTATAGTGGTGTGTCCTCCTCTATGGGTGGGATTTATCTGGACGTGTTTTTGGTTAGTGACATATCTCACCATTGTGTTCATCTCTTCAATGGTTGATGCCTCTTTCCCCCTCTGTTGCAGATGATGGGAGGCAAGGGCCTTAAACAGGCCACGGAAACTGCCATTTTAAATGCCAACTACATGGCCAAGCGATTAGAAAAACACTACAGAGTCCTTTTCAGGGGAGCAAGAGGCAAGTATAAACTTAGTCTGTCTTCTATCACCTTGATTTATTCTCTGCCAATCCAAGTTTGGCTAGTAGATGTGATTTTCTGTGTGGGAAATCTTGTGTCTTAACATATAATGGAGAAAACAGAGTTATTGAAAATAATTTCAATGTAGTGAACATTCTGAGGGCACTGCTATATGCAAGGCTATGCTATGCCCTGAGTCTTTGCAGCCTTGGTCACGAAGGATCCTACACTGCTGAGAGATGTGTACATGAATACCATGAGCTCACTTTACAGAGTGCTATGGGATTGCCCAGAAAGAAGGCAGTAATTCAGACTGGAGGCAGGCAAGGTGGAATAGATGGGAGAGCCATCTGGGAGGAGCCATTTGAAATAACCCTGGACAGAAGATAAGCTCCTGAGTGAACTGAGATGCAGGAGCAAGCAAGAGGAATGAGTTGTCTGGGTAGCGGGGCTATGGATGGGTTGAAGAATGGGATAGTAGGAAAGGGAGATGAGAAGGAGGTCAGAAATGTAGCATGGGAGCCTTGAAGGTCTCAGGAAGGCTCTGGACTTTTCCCTTGGCCCAGAAGATAGCCATGGAATGTTTTTGAGCAGGAAAGTGGTAGGATTCATTAAGAGACTGTTAAAGTAGTTTGGTCACTGGCAGGGGATTAACCTGCTATTTCAGAGTAGAACCAATTGGAGTGAGTCACGCATTAGCTGAATCTGAAAGAGAAATTTTTAACCCTAAGGTTTTGGAGATGGTGAGGTTCAAGATAAGAGTATAGAGAAATCAGAGTAAAACACCTCAAGTGGATGGCTACGTCAAAGAGGGTACAGAAGAGGTGCTTAGAGAGGGAAGGCTCCATGTCTGAGGCTGCTTTAGAACTCCACAGCATTTGTCACTGTGCCTCTCCCTAGAGGCCCATTTGTCCTTCCTGCTTCCCTTTGGCTTCACCTCCTCCCTGAAGCCTTCCTTGTTTGGTGGAGAGGGCTGTCCCCTCCTCTTGGCTCCATGGCTTCATCCTCCCTTATACCATAAGAACGAGGCTGTCCAACTGGGTGTATTATCTTATCTCCGTCCATCAGACTTTGAATTTATGGAGGGTGGAGACTATGTCTGCTTCAGTTCTTGAGCTCCAGTATCCTGCATAAAGCCTGGCCCATCGTCCACAAACAAATGACTGTGCTGTTGCATAATGAGAGACAGCCTGTAAGGAACAAGTAGTTGACCTTATGATATGAGTCTTTAAAAGATCCTTTGCTTTTAACAATTACGAAGCCTTTGATAACCTTTTTAAAGCTGTTTAGGCAAAATGGCAAAGCAGATGGGCTGAGAAGTAGATGGAGGTTGGGAAGTATAAGGGAGAAGCAGGCCTGGTTTGGGGAAGTTTGGTAGCAGGTAGGGGAGTGGGGGATTGCTTCACTAGTGTGTAATTCTGTTTTCAAATTAGAAAAGAATGTGTTTTTAAGCTGTGAAGAGGGAGAATGAAGATACAGTTAGGGAGAATAATAGATGGGGAAACAGTCACCCTGGAGGTGATTGGAGGGGTTAGAACTAAGAACAAAGAAGACCTTGAGAACAATAGCTGTGGACATGCGCAGAATCCCAGAGCAGAGCAGAGATGTGGGCTTGGAGTTGGGAGCAGAGAGATGCAGTCAGGACGCAGCACCCAGGATCTGGGGGTGTGACGCTCCTTGGCTCTATCTCTGTCCCAGCTGGAGTACACATCTACATCTGTGATCTCCATTAAAGACTTATAAATGTGTATCCAAAGGGATGGTTCTGGAGTTTGAAAATAGGAGAACTAAATGACCAGCAGCTCTGCTCTGGTCCCCCCACCCCTGAGTAGAAAGGGAAGTTTAGGCAACATGTCTCTAAGCAACAAAATAAAATACGTCTGAAGTGGGTATTGAAGCTGCAAGAGCTACTAATTAGTTCAAATATGGTTCCTTCTATGTGAAATGTATCCTGTTTCTGTGTTGGCCTTAAGGATCAGTTTAAATATTTGTTTTGTCTGATTACATAAGTAAGGTATATACGCTTAACATAGACATTTTGGAAAATAAAAATGTATGAGGAAGAAACCACAAAAGATGTAACCACTATTAATGTTTTGCTGTATTCTTTCTATTTACTTTTATATAATTGAGATCATATTATAAATAAAGTTTATCCTGTTTTTGAATTTTATCTTAGTTGGTGAACATTCTCATGCCATTAAATAGACTTTGAAAGTGCTACATCCATTATGTTGCATGGATGGTCTATGATTTGACCAAATTTATAGTTTTTGCCTGCTTTTTTTTCCCTCAGATGTTGCATTTGTAACATTGCTATAACGAACAGCCTCACTTAGATTTTTCTTTTTTAAATATGTCTGGTTATTTTCCTTAGGTAAGAGTCTTAGAAGAGAATTATCAGGTCAGAGGATATAGATACATTTAAGCTCTTGATACCTATGGCCGCATCTTCCCCCAGTAATGTCCCAATTCTGTCATATTGAAAGCATGTCCATCACGGGGCTGATGAGGGATGAAGTACCAGTCTGAAAAATAAGAAAAACACAAAAGCAAGATATATTTGCCAACTCAGTGAGGGAAACAGTATAGTTTTAATTAATAAGGTTTAGCATTTTTTCCCCTAATAGTTTATATTTTGTATATCTGAGTTTCCTTATGATTAATTTTATCAGTGTAGAATTCACATGCCATACAATTTGCCGATTTGTTTTTTAGTATGTTCATAGAGTTGTGTAGTACAAAGTTTACTTGTTCAAAGAAAAGGAAAAATGTGATTTGGATTCGGTGGGGAAAGACTGGCCTCCCCCATCAGAAAACCGGAGGAGGAGAGTGATTGGGCCGTTGTGTTTTGGGTACTGCCATGTGCTTAGCAGTGAAGCAGAGAATGACCTGGTCCTGGGGGCATTTGTAGCACAAAAGATGGATGAAATTTCCATTTGTTTTGGCAGTTTACCCCAGAATTAAATAATCTGTAGTCTTTCTCATCCTAAGCAAAAATGGACCAGTGATTACAGACTTTATTACCCAATCTTTAAATTCACTAAACCAAAAATGGTCTCGTGTTTGGTCTAGTAAACACATTCATTTCGCAATTTGAGGCTTAGCATTTTAGCATCCAAAAAATAATCACTGCTGTACCTCCCGAGGGCTGAAAATAAGAGATGTTCTTAATGAACTCATTATATTCTATATTAGCAAATTGATATTTATTGTAATCACATTTCGCAGCTCTAAAAAAGACTTTGGAATTATAGGTGACAAAGAGGCAATAATTTTAATGAACTCTGGTCTTGTGTTTATGAACCATTTCTTTGAGAGATGTGAATACCAGCTAATCTATTGAGGAAAATGGTTTTGAGAAACAAGGAATTGACAGGCAGGACGTAGGATGGGGAACAGCAGTAGTATTCATTCTTCTGGGATGAGCAGGGAAGAAAGAGATTACCTAAGGTAAAATGTAGAAATTCACAGGCATCTTCTTTTGTGGAAGGCTCAGCCCACTGTTTGAGCCAACTGGGAATAGCTCTCTTTGTCAGCTCCCCAGTGTTTTATTTATCTTTTAATTTCTTAAATGTCTATCCAGTTTTTACCTTAGACAAACGTAACTCTGCCTGAAAATTCCTGTCCCTGAAGAGGTTTCCAGGACTTGCTTTATGTGTGGACATGGAATGGACTCAGGGGCTGGACACTCACACCCCAGACCTGGGAGTGACCTTCCTGAGCCAACATCCCTTTACACGGCCTCATGCCCAGGGAAGGAACCTGATTCTATTAATTGTGGCCCATGGATTGCAACTGAAAGGCTTGAAGTAGCGTTGTTTGCCCACCAAGCCCTACTGAGGGATTGGCTAGTGATCTCCATTTCTTTCTGAGCAGCCACTCTTATGGAGTCTGCTTCGGTCCAGTTTCAGCTTCCAAGGGGGGTTTTGAGAAGCCTTACTTTTCCACAGCATATTCTCAATGTCATCTTTAGCCCAGAAGATGATTAATGTGTGTGTGTATTGGGAGTGAGGGGTGGTATTCCAAGCTTGGAAACAAACCGCTTTTATTTTGTTTTATCATCATCCAATCCCCTCTTCTCTTCCATGCTCTTTGACTTGATTATCATTCAAACTTTCAGCTCTAGCTGAAACCCTACTCAGTGAAAAGTAGAACTTTCTCTGTTCTTTTAGTTGATCAGTTTTACAGTTTCTACTTTATATTTTCCAGACTCACCCTGTACGTTGTTGGTTTGTGTATCTTTCTCCCTAAAACCCAAAAATAAAGGTGGACATGTTAGTGTCTGGCCTCCTACAGCCACCAAGTTTAAATTTCATCCCTTTCAGGGCTCAAGAAAGAGATGCTGAGATTCCACTACAGTTTCAATTTGAAAGCATTGGAATATGGATGCAGCCAATAACATCTGAACCTCATTTTGGAAATGTAGTTCTTTCCAAACCACTTGTGTGTTGTGTGAGCGTCTGCACATGAAGTCTTGGTATTAGCAGAGCGGGGCTGGGCTTTCAGCTGTGAGTGAAGGTCTGCTGGGCGGACTCGCCTCTAGGGCAGCCAGCAAGATCCGCCTCTCCCGCCATGCTCACCCCTCCTGTCATCTTCCTCTCCCTTCTGCCTCCTGTCCTTGTCACTGTGTGCAGGGCGTCAGTCAGAAGGTCAGAGAAGAAAAGGGGCCAAGACTGAGGCTGGCTGGGCTTCCTAAACTGGGGAGCAGAGCAAGGCCTTTAAGATTCCTGGTTGTAAGTAGTTGGTGATGACTTAAATAACCTAAAGATTTTTCCCCCTGAGCATTTCAACTAGTCACTCCTTTTAGGCAGTTTTTTTTTCCTTTGGTTACCTACCTATAAAGACAACTTTCTCCTTCTTAAACTAAATCAATAATAAACTGCATTATATTAACAGTTAATTTAAGCATTCATGTATTCCACAAAAGGTAATGGAAGTAACTACCATGTCTCTACTGTGTTTTCCTATAAGTGCTTCAAAGTCATATTTTAGTTCATATTTTATTGTGGAAAGGTATATATAACAAACTATTTGCCATTTTAGCCATTTTTTTAAGGCTGCAGCTCAGTGGCATTAATTAGATTAATAAAACCTTTTCATTACCTCAACAGAAACTCTGTACCCATTAAGCATTAACTCTCCCTTCTCCCTCCCTCTAATCTACTTTCTGTCTCTATGAATTTGTTTATTCTAGACATTTAATATAAGTGGAATTACACAATATTTGTCTGTGTCTGGTTTATCTCACTTAGCATATGTTTTGAAGTTTCATCTGTGTGGCAGTATGTATTAGAACTTCATTCTTTTTTCATGACTGAATAATACATTGGGATATATGCCACATTTTTCTTTACCCCTATATCTGCTGATGGACACTGGGGTTATTTCCATCTTTTGGCTACTGTAAATGCTATGAACATTGTTGTACAATTATTGAGTCCCTGCTTTCAATTCTTTTGTGTACAAACCTAGGAATGGAGTTGCTGGGTCATATGGTAATTCTGTGTTTAACTTTGAGAAACTGCTTTAGTTCCCTTTTTTCTTTTTTTTAAGTCCAAATATTTTGCTATACTATTATTTTCCACCTTCTCAAGCATTTATACCTTCTTCATTTTTCTATACTTATTGCTGGATGTAGATGTACACACATATATTTACACAATTGCTTTTAAGTTCCTTTTATAAATATATATATATACAATAGCAGTTGTAGTTTTATAGAAAAATCTGCAGAAAGCACTTTCTATTTTTTAAAAATTTTTATTAATAAAACCAATCAACATACAATATGAACATTTTTTTCATCACATAATTGTATATTCATCATCATGATAATTTCTTAGAACATTTGCATCAATTGAGAAAAAGAAAACAGAAAAAAATTCATGCATACCATACCCCTTACCCCTCCCTTTCATTGATCACTAGCATTTTAATCTACTAAATTTATTTTAACATTTGTTCCCCCTATTATTTATTTTTAATCCATACGTTTTACTCATCTGTTGCACTTTCTATTTTTGAGTCACACTCCCTCAAATTTTATTCTCCAATGTTATTAGAAAGCATATTTTGAAAACATGCAGGGACAATATGTTTAAAGTATCAGTTTCTTGGCTTTTATTGTCAAACAAAGCCAATTTATTCATTACACAAGAAGTAGCAGTTCACAGCTTATTTTCAGAGGTTATTAGTGACTAGAGCTATTCTTCATAAGCTTGAGAAGTTGCGTCCACTCTACCTATCTGTAAGTGAATTTTGCTGATTGTTTCCTGAGAATCAGGAAAGCTCCTTAAAAAGAAGTACATTATTGCCTCATGAATAGATGCTTTCTCTGGAGGGACTTCAATAGGAGTATAGTCCATAAAATTCAAGAATATTGTTCCATTTATGAAAATTGATGGTATATTCTTGGTGATGGATTGGTGTTCAACAGCTCTGGCTGGGGAGAAGGCTGCCCGGGCCTAGCAAGGCCATCTGTTAACAAACTAGACAAACAAGAATGAAGCAAACTGGCTCATTCTTAACTACAGACTCCTTACCATCTGTGGTATAACATTTGACAGCTCTTATTCCTAGTTCTTGGTCTGTAGTTGGAAACCTCAAAAGCTCCTTCAAAGAATCACATAAAATTATGGATCTTATGGATATACGTTTAATATATATTTATACAAAAAAATACACAGAGGAAACACTTACTTGATATTGGTTGCGAAGTTGCTGAAATAGGTGTTAGTGAATCTTTGGCTCTAAAAATATTTTGTATAAAAGGATAAGGGCTGTGCTCACATGTTTATCTGTCACAAGTAGATTTTAGCTTTTCAGAGTAGAACTTCTGTTGAATGTTCAAGTAGTACCTTGGCACCCCACTTTCCAGGTCACGAGTGGGTGATGCACTGAGAATCAGACACATTGGCCCAACTTATTAGAATTTTTATTTTTATTTATAATAAGAGCAGATGAAATCTTTATTGCTAGCTATAAACTTACCAAGTGTCCATGTCTTCTAGGTCCTTACTGACATGCATAAAAAGTGGAAGTATTTCCTCATTTGCACGAGTGAAATAATAAGCCGATGCTAATCATGACTTTCAAAAATTTTCTTGACAGGTTATGTGGCTCATGAATTTATTTTGGACACAAGACCCTTCAAAAAATCTGCAAATATTGAGGCAGTGGATGTTGCTAAGAGGCTCCAGGATTACGGTGAGTGGCCTTGTGGCCATAATCCCTTTTAGGAGAATTTGGGGCTTCTGACATCAGCAGCTCCTGGGGCTTCCTGTAGATGCCCCTGCCAGGCCCTTGGGGAAGAACTATACTTCCTCAAAGCACAAACCAAAAGTGCAAGCATCATAATAAACTGATCTGCAGGATAAATGGGAAGCTTTGGACTCTAGGCAACCTTCAGAGGCATGGAGTAAAAGTTTTCCCTCAAATTACATTGATTCTGTGCTTAAAAAGATATTACAGGGTGGTGCAGTGGTGGCTCAGTGGCAGAATTCTCACCTGCCATGCCAGAGACCTGGGTTTGATTCTTGGAGCCTGCCCATGCCAAAAAAATAAAAGATACTATGACATGCACCTGGAATCCACCAGAGCCAAGAAAAAGGTCTTTGTAGTTAACAAAATTAGAAATCTCAAAGAAAATGTTTGCTGCTGCTTACTCATGTTTCTGATAACTTCTTACTCCATCCCATTCCTGGTAAGCAGAGAAGTCTGTGAAAACTGACGTTGGTGAACTGTTAAAAGCAAGTGCGGCAAGTCATTTGAGTTTTATAATGATCTGGTTATGGGGTTCCCATTTCAGCTGCTTCTAGAGATGAAGAAATAGACATTTGTTGTTTTCAGAGTTAATGCAATTTTCTTAGCAGGATTTTGAAAGACTTGGGCCCTTTATCTATGTATTAGTGGGTATTCATTTAGCACAGGCCTTATTAAAACGCATTTTCTTCATGATATTGATAATATCAAGGACCCTTCAACTCTCAGGGAAGCTAAGCTGGGCAGAACTTTGCCTTTTGATGGATGGGGAGTCTTAGCTGAATTTTGATGACTTGTTTTAATAAGGAAAGTGAAGTTTTAAATAATTTAACATTACTATCACCTCATAAGAGTCCTGTGTGGGACACACTCCTCTCTTGAATGAATGGGCTTATTATGCAGTTACCCTGATAACAAATTAAAAAGTCAGTGAAAGTTTTAATTCATGAAATTAGCATTTACCTCCTCAAAACCGCCTCCTGCGAGCTCTTGTGACCTGACTGTAGAACCCATACTAAACCTGCCAGGCTAGTGGCCGAATGACTGCCAATTGGGGATAAGGCTTTAAAGTCTCTGCATTGTCAACATCATTTCTGACCACAGCAGCATTTGCGAGGAGAGAGGTGGTAGCTGAAATTACCACCAGAATATGCTTTCAAGTCATATTCTGTCTCCCTCCACTTTATTTTGGCACTCAATAGAGTGATCCCTACACTTGCCCGAAGCCCAGAATCATTCAGATGCCTAGCTCTACTTGGCACTCAGCATATAGGAGCTTTATAAATAAGAGAACAAATGAGTGAGTGAATAGCTAAGTAACAAAATGACAGCATAGGTTCTGGGTCTTAACCACACACACTGAATCAGAATTTCCAGGGGAGAGACCCAAAATACTTAACATTTCAGGCAGGTTTGGGGCAAAGTGCTTTAGGGACAGAGGTTTCCAAACCTGACTGATGATGCGAATCACCTGAGGAGTTTTTTAAAGCCATAGCTATTTGGGCTCCACCCTGGATCTCCTGAATCAGGGCCGAGATTCAGGAATCTGTGTTTTTAAAATAATTCCTCAGATAGTTCATGATAGGGGTACTACTACAACAGAACATGTTGGGCTGAATTTGCTCACATAGGGAGTGAAGGTCAGCGAAGATGGGTAATCAGTTTGTTCTTTAAATTAAAAAAAAAAATTCCTTGCTGGGTTGGGTGCACAGGTGCATGCATCTGTCAAACCTCATTAAATGGTGCACTTAAGATGTGTGCATTTCAATGTATGAAATTTTCTCTTAAATATGCAAATAGATAGTGAATTCCACTTAATGATATGCATGCTGAAGTGATTAGGTCAAAGTGTATTGATGACTACAATGTACTTTGAAATGTAATGTGATAAAGCAAATAGAGGATGATTGTAGAATCTACCTGGTAGGTAGATGAATGTTCACGGTACAGTCCTTTCAAGTTATCTGTATGTTTGGAAATTTTTATAATAAAATATTGGGGACAATTCCATTAGGCATGTAGGTATGACCCCAAAGTACCAATGCACTCCTGAGGCACACCAGAACTTGGGAACCATCATATTACGGGGTGTAATTAGCTGACAAGCCTATCAATCAGAAAGCTCTTATTTATCTAGTGTAATTTCACAGAAAAGGTTTAAGAAATGGGTAAAAAATATTCTTGGCTTTTGTCCAGGGAACTTCTCTTGACTTATGTGTCTTGTTGATTCATCTTACATGTGAAAACTTTTGGAAACATTGAAATACCTTCAGCCTGTGTTTATTGTAAAGGCAAAGGCTTTCCACATACTGATTAAGCCTCAGTTTCCTCATTTCTAAATCAGGGACTATAATGCTTACCCCAGGCTCCTTAATGCTTGTTACCTCATTATTTAACTTCTGATAGGTTGTAATTTTCTTTAGCTCTTAATTGCAAGTAATTCATGATCAGTATATAAAGTTTCTAAAATATAATCAAAATGAAACAATCCCAGTCAGGTTTTCTGGTGATAAAATAATCCCTGTTAACATTTTAATATATCTTCTTTAAGACAGTTTCCTTAATAAAATATATATGTATATAAGTACTGTATCATTTTATGATGAGAATGGGATAATAATGTTTTTTTCACTTAATATCTTTGAGTTTTTATCAAATATATATTTACATCCTTTTGAATGGCTGCCTATTTATTGTGTGGCTGCCCTGTAATTTGCTTAACCAAGCCCCTATTGTTGGATATTGGGTTGTTTCCTAAGTTTTTCTTCTTAAACAGTGCTGGGATGAATGTGCAGATACATACATACATTTGTAAATTTATCCAATGGTTTCTTTGGGATAAATTATAAGATAAGGAGGAGCTTTTCATCCAAATTGGGGAAGCCAAAGAAAGCAATGCAAGTTTCCCTGGCTCTGTTTACAGGATTTCATGCCCCTACCATGTCCTGGCCTGTGGCGGGGACCCTGATGATAGAACCCACAGAATCAGAAGACAAGGCAGAGCTGGACAGATTCTGTGATGCCATGATCAGCATTCGGCAGGAAATTGCTGACATTGAGGAGGGCCGCATTGACCCCAGGGTCAATCCCCTGAAGGTATGTAGGCATGGGCCCTATCAGATATGTCCCATCCAAGAGAAAATGGTGTTTGGGCAGTCTGGCAGCAACCCCTGAACTCTAATTAGAAGGTGCTATTTTTGCCTAGAATTAAGACCATTCTTCTGAGATGTAGTCACACTTAAAGGCTTAAATCTTGAACAACAGAACAATGGGTACCTAAGTATAAGGTGGATTGTTTTCTGATGTGTTTTTCCTTTGTATTGTTTACATAATTGTTTTGTGGTTGCCTGTGCTATCTACCACCCATGCACTGAATTGATTGCTAAGGGAGTGAACAGAGGCTAAAGGACTCCATTTACTTGGAGATGCTGTATCATTTTATATTTGTTTCATACACTGTAGTGAGATAATTTATGTATTTACCGCACCCCCCTCAGTATAAAGAAAAGTTCTAGTACTGGATGAGATGACTCTTAGAATAACTGAATTGGTACTTGGCCTGAAGATTTTGCAGTGCTTCTGGAGGCAAGTTTGTCAGGCATCATGCTGCCTCTTCCAAACCATGTTAACTGTATATCTGGGCAGAGCCCTAAGTTTCTCATTAAGTCTAGACCTCGAGCTAAGGGATTACGAACTGAGAACACCATGAAGGTATTGTGTTGTAATAGCCACAGGACAAGTCGGAGATACTTAGGGAGGCTCAAGCAAGCAAGTTCCCCTCCTTCCTAGCAGGAGATGCAATGCAGAGGCCAGCGGCTAGCGAGAGAAGGTAGGCATCTCGACCACCTGTGAGTTCCATAGGGTGATGGAGGAACACAATATGTTCACTTTACTGTCACTTATTTCCCTTTTCTTTCTGGAGACTGCCAATGTTTTCATGATTTAGGTAAAAAATGGCAACAGGCATCACAAAAAAACAATGTTGGGATACAAAAGCACATGGAAAATGATACTTATACAATGACACAGGTTTAAAATTTGTCAAAATGTGCCATTTACTGTTTATAAATTTATGCATATGTAGTAATGGTATAAAAACATGATGGGAATGGTAAACACCAAATTTAGGATAGTGCCTATCCTTGGGGATGAGGGCAAACATGGAGCCGGACAGGGGATATATACTACCTACTGTACATATAATATCTTATTATTTATAAGTGAAGCAAATATGACAAAACATCGGTTCAGTTATGTTGGGTGACAGATGTTTATTATATTATTAATACCACTTTCTGATATTTGAAATATCTCACAATAAAACATTTTACACCAAAATCAATGCCTTTCCCCTAAATTGAAACAAAACAACAAACCTATCTCCATGGGCTTCCATCAGAAGCTCAATGGTTGAGGTGAAATGCAGCAGAAGAAAGCAGTTTTCTGCTCTGACGGCTCTTCTGTATCTTTGTCTCAGATGTCTCCACACACCCTGACCTGCGTCACATCCTCCCACTGGGATCGGCCATATTCCAGAGAGGTAGCAGCATTCCCACTTGTAAGTTCCTGTGTCACCTGGTAGTGCTATCATGTGCATATGAGGGGCCATCATGAACCAGGAGGCAGTCACAGTCTTAGTCTCTTCCTTATAGTAACCAGATGTGGGCACCTTGTGAAATGTGACCACGATGGGGGATGTAGAGCAAAGGACTTAGCTTCCAGAGCTCTTTGCAGAGCGCGCAGTGGAGGAAGAAAGAACTGGAGTCCCTGCTAAGTGGATTAATGTGTTTTCTACCACCATCCTACAGGGAGATGTTCCCAAATACAATCTTGTTTTCTTTTCTGATCCTTGCATGAAGGAGAAGGTACTCTGCAGCCTTTTTTAGCTAGGGCAAGGATGTAGGTTACAGCTGGCTTTTAGCTTCTCAGAGTACTTGTTGGGCAAATGATCTTTTACGCTTTGATGACTTTGTAACCTCTTCCCACCTCCCCACTCCTAGAAAAAAATCTCAAGATATCCAACTATATTTGCATCTTTTGTCCCTTGCAGCCCTTTGTGAAGCCAGAGAACAAATTCTGGCCAACCATTGCCCGGATCGATGACATATATGGAGATCAGCACCTGGTTTGCACCTGCCCACCCATGGAAGTTTATGAGTCCCCCTTCTCTGAACAGAAGAGGGCCTCTTCTTAGTCCTCTCTCCCCTAATTTCAAATGACTGGTTTAACATGTCTCTCCCAAGCAATTGATAAGCAAGAAATGTTTCATCTCCCACCCCAGATTGAAGTAGGGGTTTTATATAGTACATATATTTTTGTAATCTCTGTCAAGGTAAATGTAAATACAAATAGTACAGTGAATGGAAGCTGATCGTTGGAAGACTGATTTGCTTTGGTGCCTCTGCTTCCATATGTAGCAGTTGATGTTCAAGTTGCCTTGATTGGGGGCCATTTAGTTCGTTGCATAGAAGAATTTGGATGTGCTAGAACTTTAACTTTCACAAGTATGCACAGGTTATAAAGGCTAGACTGGAAACCCAATAGGCCTACTTTTGTTCCAAATAAGTCCTTCTGGACTGTGCTGTCTGTGGGAAATCGCAGGGCAAATGTTTACATTTTGTATACACTGAAATCTTTCTCCAACTAATTTGCCTAGTTCATAATAGCATTTCTGATAGTTTTTCTCTTGATCTGTTTTTTATCTGCATTTATTAGTAGTCTAATAAAAGCATTTCAATTTGAGGAATGCCTTCCTCTTGGTCCATTTTTCAATCTTAGCCCATGTGTCCTGCTATTTGGTTTCCTGACTTTAGAGGGAATTGAAGATTAATGAGAACACTCAACCCAATAGCCACTGTTTACATTATCAGTTTTGCCTTTGACTGGCTAAATAAAGTTTGTATGTCTTGGTCAGCAGTGAATGCCACTTCAGCCCTTGTCACTAGAATTGTATTAGGCTGCATATTAACCAAAACCATAGCAGTTTAATCAAATAGCAGTTTGTTTTTTTTCTCACTTAAAGAGAAATCCGGGTAAAAGTATCAAGCCAGGGGCTGGTGAATCTTCTGTCTTCCTGTTCTGTTTCCCTTTTGCACGTGGTTCTCATCCTCATGGTCAAAACATGGCTGTCGCATATCCAGACAGCACACTGACAGTCTATATAGGATAAAAGGGGGAAAAGCAGAAGGCAAAAGGCAGTCTCCATGCAAATCTGTTTCTCTGAAATGCTTACCCAGAGGCAAGCCACCCAGTGACCTCTGTTGACTTTTCACTGGTCAGAATTGTTTCAATTGCCACTCCTAGTTGAGAGGTCTTTTACCTGGGCATACTATTGCCCCAAAGAAATTCAGAATGAGTTTCAGGTCAGCAACTAGCATGGTTGCCAAAATAACTTTCTTCCAGGATTAGCAAGCACTTCAGTGTACCATTGTTCTTGCCTGGTAGTTACTGAGTTGCCCTAACCTTGACTACTTGATTCCCTGTGCGGCAGTTAAATCAAACTACTATTACTCAAGCTAGGTGATCTAGACAAATTATCTGAGTGCTCTATTGACTTCTCTGCAAGTGATCTACTTATTCTCACACTAAAAAATTTATAAAACAATTTATCTCAGCCTAATAAAGCAGTAGAAAAGTGATGGGGCCCGTGGTTCCTTTTTAACATAATTAAATGGCTAAAACCTAGAGTACTTCACCAGTATTCTAGTTAGGCACTATTCCAAATATTTAAAATGTACTTGAGCCTCACAACATTCTTTTACATATGAAGGAAAGGACATAGAGGAGATGCCTCAGGTCTCACAGCTGCTAATAGAGCCAGTATTTGAACCCAGGCCGAAGGGTTCTGGTGCCCTGCCCACCAAAACAATATCCCACATTGTCTTGGTGTGGTAATTTGAAGCTGTATGGATCCCAGAAAAACATCTTAAATTTAATCCAGTCCCGTGGATGTAAACCCCTCGTAAGTAGGATCTTTCAACGAGAGCTTAATAAGGATGGGTCTTAATAATATTATTGTTGGCCTATATAAGAGAATGAAATTCAGACAGAAAGACAGAGAGAAAGCTAGGAAAGCAAGAAATGAAATCAGTGAAACCCAGAAGAGAAGGGCAAGACCAGCAAACGCTGCCATGTGACAGAGAAGCCTATAGGACCACCAGCAGCTGGTCTTATGGAAGAAAGCATCACCTTGATGAAGCCTTGATTTTGGACATTTTCCCAGCTATAAATCTTTGAGCAAATAAACTCCCATTGTTTAAGTGGAACCATTTCATGGTATTTGCCTGGAGCAGGCTATGAAACTAAAATACCTGGTAACGATAAGCCTGGAGACCCACTACTCTTCCTGAGCCGGTAACCAATCGTTCAACGTAGCGAGTCATTCAGACATTGGAGCAGCTCCATCTGAGGAAGGACAAGCACTTGAAAAGCAAACAGCAGTTCTTTCCTACACTTTATCAAACTGTAAAATGTTAGTGGTTGAGTGGCAAAATTGTTTGCACCTTGTATGCAGAATTGACCATCCATTGCTTGTACCTAGAACATATCAGAGGCAAACAAAAACAGGGGTGATTCAGAATTGAAGTGTTACTTGTCCTTCACTATTAACTAATTTTTTCACCCAATGCTTACGTCACTCTTTCCTACCTCTTGATCTTTGTCTGTGTTGTATCCACTGCCTGGAATATTCTCTTCAGCAACTTTTGCTTTGTTGGTTCCTGTTCCTTCTTCAGGTCTCAGCATTTCTTCAAAATGTTCTTCCCCCTAATCACTGTGCAATGGGCCCTTCCATTATTTTTGGCCTTGGCACTCAGTTTATTTCCTCCTGCACCCTTAGCATAATTTGCACTTTTTTTTTGTCTTTTTGCCTCACTAGGCTAAGTTCCATCAGAGCAGAGATTGTTTCTGTTGTTCACTATTCGAGTCCCAGTTCTGAACAAGGATCTTCTACTAAGTAGGTGTTCAACAGATGACAAGAAATATGAGTTGAATGAATAAAGGAACAATCTCTGATCTCAAAGAAGGATGCTGCTGTGGAAAACTAGATTCCCCCTCTGGCTCCTCCTTTAGCCTATCTAGCTCAAGGGGGCCTCCCGGCTGTTGCTTTACCTTGCCAAGCTCTAACTTCCAAGCCTTCCTTCAGGTTGTTCTTTTTGTCTGGATGAAATGACAAGTTCCTGATTTTTTTTTTTTTTAATCTGGTGAGATTTTATTTAGTAAAACTGACTGCAATTATGTAAAAAAAATAAATAAAACCTTCAGATTAATACAAAGGAAAGACAATTAAAGATGCTATAGTACAGTCATGCTTTTTTACATATATCCTCCATTAGGCATGGTAAAAAAAATGAAAAATAAGAACATATAAAGGACATACATGAAATTTAAAAAATTCTTGTCTTACCAGTATTGGAGCAAAACACACAAAATGCTAAGCAGGGCTGAAGCTGAGCACTGCTGGTCTGTGGATCCAGGAGGCAGCAATAGCTGTAATTTCAGTTTTTCTAAACTAATACTTCTCCTAAGGCATTTTGTATGTCTTATCTTAGGTCCTTAAGCCTAAATCTGATCTACTGTCACTATTTAAATGAGATTCTTCTAAGCTAGAAAATAATATAAGGCAGTTCCATCAATCTACCAGGCCAACAGCTTCTGGGTGCTATCAAATATTTACTTAGGTCCACATGTATTCTCAGCCTATTCTGGGTTCTACTGCTAAACTTAACTTCTCCAGCATCCCAGGATTAAATATTTTGTATTATTATTTTTTAACTAGAGAAGTCATAGATTTACAGAAAAATCATGCTTCTTGATGTTTTTTAATTACAAATCCCACTGTCAGATCATACATCCCAATGCTTAGAAAATGTGGTTAATTTGGGCAGGGGTAGGCTCCGATGCATGGAACTGGAAAAGGTTATTTGGATCCTTTTCCATAAAAGCAGTGCAGTATTATGATTTAATAGGCATTATAGGCTTACCTGGGAAATTACCCCTCTCAATATTTATTGCTATTTATACACATAAGAGATTATTTCATTAAGTCAAAGATCATGATGGTCTTCATTCTTTTTACAAATTAAATTCTGAAATGCAAGTTGAGGTGGGGATTGCCTGTAATTTCCTCTGAATTCAACAGAATTTATGGAGGATTGAAAAAAAAGTCAGTTACAAAAAAAATTTTTTTTTTCTAATGGACCTGCATGAAAGGAAATAAAACTGGCTGCTGTAAGAAGTCTAGGGCTTTCAGAACTGATGTAAGAGAAATTTTAGTGCACTTTTAATCTGTTTGCTGCATTGTATTTAAACCTCAGTAGTATCTGTATAGCCCTGGGTATGACATTTTAAATTTCCTATGAAAGTGCTTTTGAAAATCATTGGAGTTGTTTACAAAAAACCATGGTAAGTCTGAGATTTAAGTGTTTTAAATAACAGCGAATGTCATAAACTCCCAGTAAACAGTGTGGAATCCAACAGCACCAGGAGTGATGTCAGTTATCCTAAAAAAAAATGTAGACTTCTCCCAATGGTGCTGCTACTAGGAATTTGATCCAAAACTGCCATTCTGCAGTAGGAGCAGCCAAAGTAGAATTAGATGCAAACAGATTCCTAAACATCTGGCAAAAGGATGGGGGGAAAAAAGTTGCTTGTAGTCAAGATATTTTATCTAATAAAACAGAGAAACTAGATGTTTTCATTGCTTAAAAGAAGCTGCTTCAAATGCATTCCAAAAGACAATGAGAAGAATACTTTCCAGGAAAGGAGACAGCTGGGGATGTTAAATAAACTTGCAAATAGCAAAAGAATGAGTATAATATGTGGTGTTAGCAACGTTGGGGGCTGTAGGTGGAAGTTAACAGCACTATTTCTGCACTTTGTCAGAAAGTCAGCCTTCAGCCCAGGACAGTTCTACTTTTAGAGAAGTGCTGTAAATCTGAAGCATTATGCTATACAGCATGAGGCAGGTCTGGAAGGAGAGGATGAACAAAAGTGCCATAGTTAAGGAGGCTCAATATTGTCTTGAAACAATTTCATTATTTTCTAGAATCTAGTTGCATTTAGGAATGAAGCCCACGGTTTTCACAGTATGAAAATGGAGTTTCTAGAATTAAAATGCACTATGCAATAATAATGATTGTCAGATATTTAGATGATATTTAGTCATGTTGCATTTTGGAATAGTGTCTAAATCTGATTTTCAAAGGACAAAAGATACAATATAAATTAAAAGTAAATATTTGAGTAGGTAATCAAAAAACATAGTGAGGCAGAAAAAAGCAGTGGAAAGCAACACATGGCCATGAATTTAAATTCTTCATCTACCACTCTAAAGGGAAAATATAATGAATTGGGAAACGGATATGAGAAAAACATCTAGAACACAGCACAGAGGGATAAAGAGATTAAAAAAGCAAGCGAAGTTACAAAATGGAGGGTGGACTGAAAATATTAAAGCAGGTTGAAGAACTGAAGAAACTGGGAGAGAAGCAATATTTTTAAAAGAAAATGAGAATTTTTCAGAACTGAAGACATGTTTTTCAGTTTAAAATTGTATGAGACCCAAACAGAATAAAAATTAATTCATACTTAACATACATTTTAGTGAAACTCAGAAATTAGTAGAGAGAAAACACATATCCTTCAAAGAAATGAATGACATGCAAATTCTTTCGGCAACAATAGATGCCGGAATATAATGGAATATCAATAAGATACTGAAAAAAAGAGAACTAGTAACCTCACTGAAAGACCTTTGGTACAAAACAGCTTGAATTATTGAATAAGAGAATATAAATATGGAAGGAAGGAAAGGGTTGCAAAAAGCAATAGCGAGCAAAGATATAAGCAAATCAAAATACTGATTTTGGTAAATCAAAGTCAGTCTTACTTTTACAAAACAATTTGGGGTTTTAAAAACAGTTTGTAACTAAAATAGTAAACTTTAACCCGGAAAAGTTAGTTTGGAGGGAAGTAAAAATAAGTTAGTTACTTTTCTTATTAGGGGAAAAATAAGTACTGCCCACTTTACAGTTATCAATTATGCTCTACAAAGGCTATATGTTAAAACTTAAAAATAACCACAAAATGAACTGTATAACTTTCAGACAAGTAGAGTGGGGGAAAGGAGATAAACTGCTTAGTAGAAAAGCAAAGAGTAAGAAAAAGAAGCTTCCCCAAACACCTGAAGAAAGATAAAGAAAACAAAATGCAAGATAGATATGAATTTAAATGTTTAAGTACCACAATAAATAGAGATTAAATTCACCTATTAAGAGACTATCCCAAACATAAACCTGAATAAAAAACCAAGTTGCAAAATATGTACAATACATCATTTATATAAATATTACTTAAAACACTGCCATACTACATTTTGTTTAACATCTATACATGAAAGCAAAAGTATAAAAATATAGACTGAAAAGGCATCACTAAATTCATGATAGTAATTTCGTGGTTTTAAAAGGGTAGGATTGACAGAAGTAATTTAGCTTCACCCACAATATTTTGCTCTTTATTTAAAATATTTATTTCAAACATGTTAATTGATCAGTGCTGATGGTACTGTGTTTGCTACAGTATTCTTCGTAAGTTGCCATATTTGAAAAACAAAAACGCAATAGGCATAGAGCATAGCATAGATACTACTTCCTTTCTACTGCCTGAGAGTTTCTTTATAATGAAAAGGTAATACTTTCTGTACTGGGTTGCTTGAAAGGTTAAAATATCACTTGTAATGTGATATTTAATAATGCAATATTAATGTAATAATAAATGTTTAGTTTTTTCTCATATATACTTCCTTTATGATTAATCTGCTTTAATTTCTTAGTAGACAAAATTTTTGAAAGGCTATTTTGGAGACTTTCAGTTCCATGTGATGGGGTATGTACATTTCCCCCCATTCCTCCTGCTAATTAATCGTAGGAAAAAATACATAAAGCTACTACTGAGAATGCTTAAAGGTAGAGAAAAGCAAATGAACTAGCTAGTACTTTGAGACTCACAGAATGACCAGCAGTGAGTTTTTTTGGGGGTCCTATATATTCTCACCTGGGTACAAGAGGACCTGGAAATCTTGGAACATCAACAAGCACGAAGAAGAAAAAAGCCTGCTTTCCCTAGTTACAGGACTGGAAAAATGGTGTTTTTTTCTGCCGAACAAGACCCTTTTTCACTCTATCCCCCCCCACTCCGAGGGAAAACTATGAAAAAAGTTGCACTATTGCTCATCATTAAGTCTGACCAAGATTCTGGGGTGGAGTTTATCGACTATCCTCATCCCAAACTAATGCAAACAGAGGCAGCAAATGCCAAACATTCTTGCCCTCAACAAAAGAGGCAGCACACTACCCAATCCAAACTAGAGATTGGGGGAAGATTACATAAGGAGAGAGATAGCAAAAGTGTTCTTTAAATCACTTGATTGAGTAGCTCAGCCCATGTGTGAAACTGATCAGAATCAACACAGCAAAACTACCTAGGGAATATTGCCAAAGTTTTAGTTTGGCTTCTGGGTTGCACACAAGTGGAGTAGACCAGAATAGCATTGAAAAGGCTTTGAAAACTAAATTGATATTTGAACCAGAGCCCACAAAATAGGGCCAGGATATGCATTCTGAACCTAAACAATTTGACTGCCTTCCAAAGTAGAAAACTTATATAGGAAGTAAAGTCTTTTAACACCCAAAATATCCAGGTTGCAATGCAAAATCATAGTTCATGTCAAGAACCAGGAAAATTTCAACTTGAATGAGAAATATAAAGAATAACCAAATAAAAACTTTAGAAGTAAAAAATACAATAATCAAAATAAAAAATTCACTGGATACCCCAATCAAGATGGTATATTGAAACCTTCCAGTGCTCCATCACCTCACAGAAACTTTGAACAACTAGGAAGAACTGGCAGAAACATCTTTCTCAAAGCTCCAGAAAATAGTTAAAGGAGTGAAAAAACAGGGCAAATGCTAAATCAAGGAAAAAGCTACTTAAAAATGGTAGGTTCTTATGGTGCCCTGGCTGGCTCCTTCTCTACTTGTTGCTGACTTGATGTGGAGCTGGCCCATGTTCCCAGTATGGATTGTTGGTCTCAGTTCTGGAGTCAAAAGAAGAACCCTCATGCACATACTGGGAGCTTTATGACTGGCCCAATATGTTTAGTGCTGGCCTAAGGGACTCACTGTCCCAGAACTTTCTGTGCATGTAGAACGCAGCTCAGAGTTCTCCTACAGCATGCTGTGGGAGAGCAGTCAAGTTTTGACTGCCTGAGGCAAGGGACTGCTGACTGTAGAACATATAGTACAGTGCTCAGGACATGTGGAAACTGCTTCCTAAGGAAGAAGGGATATTTATATCCATGTAAACAGGGAAATTTCTAGGGCCACTGGAGCACACCCAAGACACGTGCAAAAAGCCTTAGGGAGGGTGCCAGCTAGGGTTTCAGTGAAGTCAAGTCACATTCCAGAACAGAAGACAAGTCAATTTGGGAACAGACCGGATCCAGCTTCATTCAGCATTACTACCAGCTATTTGTTAATGACAGAACCCGACAAAGGCTGTTTGTACTAGATACATTATGCTTTACGTGCGAAAGACAGTAGTTCTGGGGGAAAGTTGCCATTTTGGAGAAGATATCTAGCCTTCCATTTCAGAAAATCCAGCACATCTTCATGGTACAGTACTATCAGCTTAGTACAGATGGCCAGCTCAAGGCCCATGAAGACCCCATCATGGGGTTCCACCAGATGTTCCTATTTAAGACAATCATCAATAGTTGGGTTTGTACCAATGACATGCTCAGGTTGCCCCACACAGTTTGAGCCGACCACCTCCCAACCAGGCACCCATGCAGTTTCTTTCTCCTCTTCCCAATACTATTCACTCTCTCCCAGATGCTCCAAATATAATAAACAAATGAATAGGGCTGCAGTGGGAATGGGCACAGCACACTGCTGCCACCAAGACATTTGGATGCTAATCTAATTGCATCTGACAGAAGTCTGTATAGTACCAGTGCATACCTTGGAAAGACTTAATGCTAAAGGTTGCCTTTTCTTTTGAATCTACTGACAAGTTGCTCTAGTAATCCAAGCAGAAGAAAGCAGCTGCCTTACTGCCCAGATATTAATTTTTCAGATATCTCAATGCTTCATTATATAATAAAATTATAGAAATTTTCTTAACAAACAAAAACCATCAGGGAGATCCCTATGAGCTATTTTCACATCTCACTGATATACCCTAAAGAGCAATGTTTGCACAGGTCAATCTGCAGACTGAGAAAGGTATTCCCTTTTGTTTTTACTTTTTTTAGACTCTGGAAATCAAGAAAAGCCCTATCACAATGCTAGCATGATA
The DNA here is from genome assembly GCF_023851605.1 of Tamandua tetradactyla. Classification (NCBI taxonomy): domain Eukaryota; kingdom Metazoa; phylum Chordata; class Mammalia; order Pilosa; family Myrmecophagidae; genus Tamandua; species Tamandua tetradactyla. The sequence goes on from NC_135328.1 coordinate 91,292,199, forward strand.
CATGTTTAAAGAACAGAAGGCTCAGATTCTAAATCCCAGCAACATATTAAAATATAAAAATGTCCAGGCTTTAGCAAAAAATTACAAACATAAAAAGAAAAAGGAAATGAGGGTACAGAGAAAATTAAAGTATTAGAAACCATCAATGGTTTCTACCTGGCCATACCTGGGAGATACCAAAGATTTTTTTTTAAGTTCCTACAATATGCTCAAAAAACTAAAGGAAATAAGGAAAATAATAGATGAAGACAAAAGTACAACAGACATGGAAATAACAAAAAGAGAACAACAGTTAGAGACATGAACATCTGTTACAGTGTTGAAGACCACAGTAACAAAAAGATTCTCTAGAGGAGTTCAGCAGCAGATTGGAGGGGGCAGGGGAATCAGTGAACTTGAAGATAAGACGATTGAAATCATTCAGTCAGAGAAACAGAAAGAAGAATGAAAACAAGTGAACAGAGCCAGAGGAAACTTTGAGACACCAATATATGCATTGTGGAAGTCCCAGGAGAGAGAGGTGGAGAGAATATTAAAAAAGGAAAAAAAAAATGTAGAGCTATATTCCAGCAGCCATGTTTCTTGAAGATGATTGTATAATGATAAAGCTTTCACAATGTGACTGTGTGATTGCGAAAGCCTTGTGTCTGATGCTTCTTTTATCTACCTCATGGACAGATGAGTAAAACATATGGACTAAAAATAAATGACGGGGGAACAAATGTTAAAATAAATTTAGTAGATTGAAATGCTAGTGATCAATGAAAGGAAGGGGTAAGGAGTATGGTATATATGATTGTTTTCTGCTTTTTATTTCTTTTTCTGAATTAACGCAAATGTTCTAAGAAATTATCATGATGATGAATATACAACTATGTGATGTAAAAAAAGAATGTTCATATTCTATGTTGATTGGTTTTATTAATAAAAATTAAAAATAAAATGGCTAAACATCCCCAAACTTAAAGACATGATTCTATACATTCAAGACAACCAATGAACTCTAAATAGGATGAACCCAAATAGTCCCACACCTTGGCATATTATAATCAAACTGTCAGATACCAAAGATAAAGATAGAGAAGTCTGAAAGCCCTATAAGAGAAAGCAATGTGTCAAGTTCCGATTTCTCATCAGAAAGCAGGGGGTAAGAAGGCAGTGGGAAGACATTTTAGTGCTGAGAGTAAAAATAAAGTGCCAAATAAGAATCCTATATCTGGCAAAACTATCTTCAAAAAAGGCTCCCCGGTCTGACTGGGAACGTTGGATAGCGGGGCCCTCCCGTCACGCTTGGCGTTTCGGGCCAGCTGGGCAATTAGGACCAGCACTCTCCCAAGCTGCGGCGGCCAGCGACCCCCGCCTCCACGCGTGGTTTCCCGGGCCGACTGCCGTGCAGACAGACGAGCGCCACCTACTGGGCAGGAAAAGAAAAACAGAGCCCAGAGATTTCACAGAAAAAGCTTTCAACCAACTGGGTCCCACACCCAGGGAAATCTGATCAAATGCCCAGACACCAGCAGAAAATAATGGATGATGCTCGGAAAATTGAAGATATGGCCCAGTCAAAGGAACAAGCCAATAGTTCAAATGAGATACAGGAGCTGAGACAACTAATGCTGAATATACGAACAGAAATGGAAAAACTCTTCAAAAACCAAATCAATAAATTGAGGGAGGACATGAAGAAGATATGGGCTGAACAAAAAGAAGAAATAGAAAATCTGAAAAAACAAATCACAGAACTTATGGGAGTGAAGGACAAAGAAGAAAAAATGGAAAAAACAATGGATACCTACAATGGTAGATCTAAAGAGACAGAAGCTACAATTAGTGAACTGGAGGATGGAACATCTGAATTCCAAAAAGAAACAGAAACTATAGGGAAAAGAATGGAAAAACTTGAGCAGGGGATCAGGGAACTGAATGACAATATGAAGCGCACAAATATACGTGTTGTGGGTGTCCCAGAAGGAGAAGAGAAGGGAAAAGGAGGAGAAAAACTAATGGAAGAAATTATCACTGAAAATTTCCCAACTCTTATGAAAGACCTAAATTTGCAGATCCAAGAAGTGCAGCGCACCCCAAAGAGAATAGACCCAAATAGGCATTCTCCAAGACACTTACTAGTTAGAATGTCAGAGTTCAAAGAGAAAGAGAGGATCTTGAAAGCAGCAAGAGAAAAACAATCTGTCACATACAAGGGAAACCCAATAAGACTATGTGTAGATTTCTCAGCAGAAACCATGGAAGCTAGAAGACAGTGGGATGATATATTTAAATTACTAAAAGAGAAAAACTGCCAACCAAGACTCCTATATCCAGCAAAATTGTCCTTCAAAAATGAAGGAGAAATTAAAACATTTATAGACAAAAAGTCACTGAGAGAATTTGTGACCAAGAGACCAGCTCTGCAAGAAATATTAAAGGGAGCACTAGAGTCAGATACGAAAAGACAGAAGAGAGAGGTATGGAGTAAAGTGTAGAAAGAAGGAAAATCAGATATGATATATATAATACAAAAGCCAAAATGGTAGAGGAAAATATTATCCAAACAGTAATAATACTAAAAGTTAATGGACTGAATTTCCCAATCAAAAGACATAGAATGGCAGAATGGATTATGACCCAGCAATACCACTGCTAGGTATCTACTCAAAGGACTTAAGGGCAAAGACACAGACGGACATTTGCACACCAGTGTTTATAGCAGCATTATCTACAATTGCAAAGAGATGGAAACAGCCAAAATGTTCATCAACAGACGAGTGGCTAAACAAACTGTGGCGTATACCTACAATGGAATATTATGCAGCTTTAAGACAGACTAAACTTATGAAGCATGTAATAACATGGATGGACCTAGAGAACATTATGCTGAGTGAGTCTAGCCCAAAACAAAAGGACAAATACTGTATGGTCACACTGATGTGAACCGACATTCGAGAATCAGCTTGGAATATATCATTGGTAACAGAGACCAGCAGGAGTTAGAAACAGGGTAAGATAATGGGTAATTGGAGCTGAAGGGATACAGACTGTGCAACAGGACTAGATACAAAAACTCAAAAATGGACAGCACAATAATACCTAAGTGTAATGTAACTAGGTTGGAACACTGAATGAAGCTGCACCTGAAATATGGTTTTTTGTTTGTTTGTTTGTGTGTTTGTATCTTTTGTTTTTGTTTTTTTTCTTTTTCCTTTTATATATATATATTATTAGTATTATTTATTTTAATTAAATGAGAGAGAGATGAAGACATTCCTAATTAAAAAACAAAACAAAACAGGGGGAGTTCGTTACCACTAGACTGGTCCTACAAGAGATGCTAAAGAGAGTTCTGCACATTAAAAGGAAAAGGACAATAGATTAAAGCCACATGAGGAAATAAAGATCTGTGAGGGTAACGACATGAGTAAATATAATACCAGTACTACTGTAGTTCCTGTAGGATCTAAAAGTCAAATGCATAAAATATAATGGTAAATCAGTGGTTCTGGACTCAATGTATAGACATGCAATTTGTGGTAAGAACTACATAAAGGTAGGGGGACAGGGTGGTATAAGAACATAATTTGTGTATATTTTTAAGTTGATATCAGAGCAAACAAAATAGTTATGGATTTAGGATGTTAAATCTAAGCCCCAAGGTAAAATTTTTAAAGAAAATAATGGAGAATACACAAGCTTGTAAATGCAAATTAGAGTCTAGATTGCCAGTTGCAGGGACCAGGGTGAATGGGTACTGCTAAATGGATGTAGGGATTTTGTCTGAGGAGATGAGAAACTTTTCCCATCTGAACGTATGCTTGGGTGTGGTTGAGATGAAGGGTTTGTGTTGTGCATATTTTTCCACAATAAGAAAAAGATCACCCAAAGGGGCAATGACACTCAACATATGGGACCCAGCAAGAGAGGCAAGTTCAAAAGGACATTACTGGAATATGTGAAAAAAAAACTGGAATATAGACATGTTTTAGTTTCCTAGGCTGCTCAAATAACATGAAGAGAGTCAGCTTAAACAATGGGAATTTATTATCAGAATTTATTATCTTATAGTTTAGAAGCTAAGATAAAGTCTAAATCAAGGCATCTAGGCAACGTTTTCTCTTAGAAGACTGGTTTTCTGGGTCTGGCTGCCAGTACTCCTTGGTCCTTGGCTTCTCTGTCACAAGAAAAGGCAGATGGTGGCATCTCCTGGTCTCTTCCAGGTTCTGTCCAGGTCCAGCGTCTTGCTTCCTGTGGCTTTCTGTCTGAATTTCACTCTGCTTATTAAGGACACCATTAATAGGACTAAAACCCATTCTGACTAAGGTGGGCCACACCTTCTTAACTCAACCTCATCAAAAGGTCCTCCTATTTACGTGGGTTCACTCTCACAGGAATGGACTGAATTTTAGAACAAGTTTTCCTGGGGTACATATAACTTCAAACCATAAGACTGTTTTCTTTATATTAATGTTAAATTTCTTGAACTTGAAAACTGAACTTAAGGTAGATACATAAGTGAATATCCTTGTGCTTTGGGAATGTACTGTTTCGCAACGCTGTATTTCGGGGGGTCAGGTGGCGTGATGTATACAGCCTACACTCAAGTGTTCAGAAAACGGACCTATAGACGGACAGGCAGATGGATGGACCAATAAACGGAATAATATGGCAAATGTGGCAAAATGTTAAGTGGTTCTAAATCTTGGTATCTTCATGATACCATGTTTGTCATGGGAAAACAGGCTTAGGTACCACAGAAGCTTTTAGCAAATGACCACTTTTATTACCTATAGAGCATAAAGAGCCCAAAAGAACAGGGGAAAAGATCCTATCATGGCCAGTACCCTGGGGAGCCAACTACTCAGGTCAGGGTTGGTGGATAGCAGCTCCTGCATGCCCTGCTTTATGTTGGACATGAGGGACCCTGTGGCTCTCTGAGGATTGGGTTTTTATATACCCCCAGGGGAAGGGGACACTGCCACTGAGCAAAGAGTATGTATCAAGCAATCTTTGTGTAGAGTTCCCACCCTGGCAAGCAACTGGGGCTGCTTGTTCCTGATTTGGGTTTTAGGTACAGTCATGCCATTCCATTTTGGGATAGCTTGTTTTTTATGGCTGAGACCTAAAGACTCTTCCAGGCTGCAAAATGTAAACACAGAAACATCTGCAGGCAAACAAGCAAGAGGTGAAAAGGTGGACGAGGGTTGGGAGATGGCAGTTGTGTATGATTGTAATTTCCCTAGTGGAGGGGCTGGGGTGTGTTGAGTTCTCTGTATGGGGTGTGTATTATTTTTGTAGCTGTCTGGTAAGTTTGACAATACTTAAAAACAACGTTAACAGAAGCCATGGATGCCCAGAAGGAAGTGGCACAACATTTTTAAGTACTGAAAGAAAACAATTGCTAACCCAGAATTCTATATTCAGTGAAACTATCCCTCAGGAATGAAGTTAAAATAAGACATTCTTGGATGAAGGAAACTGAGAATATGCAACCAGCATACCTGATCTGTAAGAATTGATATAAACTAAGTTATTTAGGCAGAAAGAAAACAACACATGAAAACTTGGAATATCAAGTTTGGAAAGCACAATGGAAAGTACAAATATCTTGGGTAAGTTTAAAGTTTAAAACTTCTTCTCCTCTTGAGTTTTTAAAGTTATATGTGACATAAAAAGCATGATCCATAAAAGAAAAAGATGGTAAATTAAACTTAAAAATTAAAAGTGTTTTCTCTATGAAACACCATTAAGAGGACGAAAACATAAGTGAAAGACTAGGTAAACAATGTATAAATCACATATCCAACAAAGAACTGGTATTTAGAATATATAAAGAACTCTATGCTCAACAGTTAGAAATAAACAATGGGCTTCAACAAATAATTTAGAGATATATATAGGATGGCAAATAACCACATGAAAAGATCATCAAATAATTAGCCATTGGGGAAATGCAAAATAGAGCCATAGTGCGTTAAACAACTTATTACAATGGCTAATACTGACAATACTGAGTACTGGCAAGAATGAAGAGGATTTATATCTCCTACTTATCACTGATGGGAATGTAAAATGGTACAGGGACTATGGAAAAGTTTGGCAGTTTCTTGTTTGTGAATGAATTATTCAGCAGCTTTCGTTGTAAAAGTCCCAAATTAGAAACAACCTGAACTACTAATCATCAATAAAAGGGACTAAACTACTGATATGCATAATAATTTAGATGTGAGGAAAACGCCACTCTCAAAAGGTTACATACTATATCATTCCACACATATAATATTCTTGAAAAGACAAAATTATAGTGATAAAGAATAGATGAGTGCTAATTAGGGTGTGTGGGGGGTTGTGAATATAAAGGGATAGCATTAGCAAGTATTTCTGTGATGAGAGAACAGTTGTGTCTTTGTTGTGGTAGTAGTTACACAGATCTATACAGGTGACACAAAAATGACTTCAAGTAAAAACTGGTAAAATATGAGTAAGATCTATTTAGTTTGTCAATTTTCTGGTTTGAAGAAATTACTATGGTATATAAGCTATTAATTACCCTTGGAGAAAGGTAGGTAAAAAAATATATACTCTATTTTTTGCACCTTCTTGAGCATCTGTAATTATTTCCAAATAAAAAGTTTAAGTTTTTAAGTGAATGGAGGGATTCTATTTATAAAATTGAAGTATATTTTAAGAACCGATGGATGTAGTAAGATCACACATTTGTGGAACTGTTTTTGTTAAAGAAGTATCTGTGACCCCCCAAAACCAACAAAGTTTAAATGTTTGGAGGGGGGGACAAAGCCACTTTGGTGGTAGAAGTATATCAATCCAAAACCCCATGAAAGTTTACCATGATTTCTTAGCAGACACTAGCTAGGTAAATCCTAACTGTAAAATATTTACGAACTCTAGCTTACCATCTTCCAGACAAGTAAAAAAGTAGATGTGTGTGGAAAGTGATAGGTACCTCAAATATTTCTCCTGCCATCTAACAGAAGTCTAGTTAGAAGTTGCTTGGAGACAGATAGTTCCAGATAAAACGTTCATGGAATTTTTGTTCTACCAGATCACTTCTCATCTCTTACAACTCATCAGAGAGGTTTTAAATTGCCCACAAAGGAGAAAAGGCTATGAAATGAATTAAAAAATTCTCGACCATGGTAGGGAGAGACTATTTCAGAAATAAAAGTAAATGCAGGGTTAGGCCATAGATCTCAATTGGGTCAATCAATAGGATAATCTTATCCAAAACAGAATACTTTAAAGAAGAAAACTAAATGGTATTCATAATTATCTTGGAATAACAGCGCATATTGGGTCTTTTCTGGGCAAATTGGGTCACCCTGTCTGTATTAGTCATCTCTTGCTGCATAAATTACCTCAAAGCTTAATGGCTTAAAGCAACATAAATTATCTCAGTTTCTATGGGTCAGGAAACATGGAGTAGCTTAAGTACACTGAGCTCAATGTCTCTCATAAGTCTGTAATCAAGTGCCGCAACCAACTCAAGGCTGGAGTGGGGGAGAATCCACTGCCAGTGCCAGGCTCACACTTGCTGGCTTATGTCTGAAGACATCAGTTTCTTGCCAAGACGACCTCTCTATAGGGCAGCCCACAACCTGATAGCTGGTTGCCAAAAATGGCACCCTGAAAGGCTGCCAAAATGAAAGTCATGGTATTTTTGTAACCTAATTTTCAAGGTGAAATGTCATCACTTCATTACAAGTATCAGCCCATACTCAAGGGGAGGGTATCAAAACAGAGTATGAAGTCTAAGAGGTAGGGATTATTGGCGACCATCTTGGAGGTTGTCTACCACACAATCAATTAATTTAGCAATAGCTTAGAGTCAGCTGACTCAGGTATTAAAAAATTTAGCTTAAAATTTACACTCATGTACCACTGAATATTGTAACAATGATGGAGGTTCTAGATACAAAATGGATTAAAAGATCAATTATCAAATTTAACTTTATATTTACTGACAGGCTGAGGAATTTAGGAATGAAATTCTTCCATCAGTCAAGATTAGACTATGCTATATTAACAACTCAAAATTTCTAGGGGCTCAAGATTTACTTCTTAGTCATGCTGCAGGTCCATCTCAAGTTGGCTGGAGGCTCTGTTCTGTATCATTCTCACTAGGGGACCCAGGCTGATGATACCCTAAGAACTAGCCTGAACTTGCCAGTCATATGACTGAGACACTTTGAAACTGAATCTTCCAGCCTGTCGAGCTTTTAGATAACTGCAGTCATATCTGGATATCTGACTGCAACCTCACAAGAAGCTCTGAGTCTGTACCATCTAACTAAGCTACTTCTAAATTCCTGACCAACAGTAATGTTAGATAATAAATGGTTATTGTTGCTTTAAACCTCCCCTCCAAAAGATAAAGGGTCATCAAATAATCACAATCTGGATTCTGATTCAAACCAATCAACTAAAAATAAAATATCAATTTATGACAGAAATTTGCGCATTTACTAGATATCAAAATGTCAAATACTGTTAAACTTTTCACAGGTGACAGTGGAATTGTGTATATATTTTGTAAAAGTCCTTACCTTCTAGAGATACAAACTGAAATATTTACATAAAAATTTTAAGTCTTCCCCCCCAAAAATTCAAGATCAAAAAACCTGCCTAACTTTGGGCCATTTTAGACACTTGTAAATAAGTTCAATTTTATTCAGCCGTCTTTCCTACTCTCTATTTTTTTTTTTATAGCAAAGTTTAGACAATTCACACCATAAATGTAGGAATTAGTTATCTTGCTATCGCTAATAAAAGTGGTAGAACATTGTTCCAGTTGTCAAAACTAAGAGATCCTATGCTACCCTTCATGCAGAGATGTAGAACAAGCCAGAGGGAATACAGCACTGGATGAACAATTTAATGATTTGCTTTCAGTCTAAGAAGATTCCATTTTAAACTTGATTCTTCAAAATAAAAATGATTCCAGTACTTAGAACTAGCAGTACATGACAATAACTCTATTTTGCTTTTATAAGTGTTTCCCAGAATATGATTCCAAGTTTAACTGAATGCAGGAAAAAGAGCAAAACTAGTTTGGTTTCTATCAAGTGTGAGAACCTACAGATCACAGAAGGCCACCCGTGTTCATTTGGTTTATGATGACATTTGGCAAGTTACTTCACCTTTCTATGCCAGGATAATGGTACCTATACCTTTGGTGTTAAGAGTAAAAGTTTATACATAAAAATGTACAAGTGACTAGCACAAAGTAAATATTCAATAAATATTGCCTATATATATATATATATATGGCTCTGAATTTAGGGGAAGAAGACTAACATGATCATATCAAAGATTTTCTCTGATGAAAATAATAGCAATATAATTTTAAAAAATATAGTAAGGTTTTAAAATATTCTCGTATCTATGAAATAAGTAGTAATGATGGTAAAATTGAATATAAGATTGAAATTTTTATAGAAAAGAGAACAGTCACTAGGTTCTTATTTTGCCATTTTTTTCTATTAAGTAAAATTAAAAACAAACAAAAAAACAATCCTAGATGAAATGTAGTCAGTGCTTAAGATTTCATCTAGTTCTCAAAACCAAAATCAGAATAAAAAACCAAACTCCTTTTTCAATAACAATGTACAATAACAATCTGAAAATAATTCTTAAAAACCCAAAATAGAAAGCAGACAAATATAAAAAAAAGGAAAGCAAAAATAAGCTGGTTTTCTGGTCATAAAATATTTATTAAGGTATACTTTAGGGAATATAGTGAATATAAAATTTAGAATCACAATATGAAGCAATTTCAATCCTCTCAAAAGTCAGCACTGTCCAGATGTAAAACCATTGGTGAGAGTCACTAAAAGCAGTTTGACTAGTACAGAATGGCTTTTCATGAACATTTACAACTAGAGCATCTGAAAACCTCTTAAGTGCAAAACCACACCACATTACACTAATGCAGCAATAATGCATCCATATTGTTCTCTTTAATCATTAGTAGTCAACTTGCATAAAAACACCAGAAAAACGCACAATGGATCTCACAAATGGGCTAAAAAACAAACCTGTCCTTGCAAAACACACATTGTGATGGAAGAGACATTTAAAAAAGGATTATGCACACTACAGAAGCTGCATTCATTCCAACTGCTTCAAGTGCCATTTCCTTTTATGTAAAATCAAATTACATGAACCAGGCACAACTAAGATCTGGGAGGCAGTGTGTAGCTAAAATTTCATTTGACTAATCATTCAATGACTTTAAAAATCCCCATAAATCTTTTCTGTCCTGAGGTAGTTGCAAAATAAACCATAACTTGGATATCAACTAGGGTTGAGGTTTTGACTTTTTATACTCATTAAAACTAGTTGTTACTGGCAGGAACTACCTTTTGATATTTAAAAGACAGTTAAGAAATGGGCCTCTTACTACACACACAAGATGATGGCTATGTGGGAAAGAGGATTAGCTGCTTCAGAATGTGAGAAATGTGGTCCACCGTTGATTCCACCCTACCTACCCCATTTTAGATTCTTTATTGTCCAAAAAGCCACCAGGAGCAATACAGTAGTAGACAGATCATCGTCCTTTGCTGTAACCAGGGAAGAAAAGGTCAAGTAGAGTCTGGAGGATCTCATTGGGGAGCATAACGTAATTCTGGCCAAGATCATGCCGGCAAGCAGGGCAGGAGAAAACTTGGGCTTTAAAAGAACGCTGTAAGCAATCCTAAGGCAAAACCAAAAAACAACAAATTTCATCTCAGGGTAAAATGTGTAGAAAGGTACTCAACTTATGCTTTTAAACAGAAACTGGAAATTTACTGTTTGGTAACAAGAGAACTACACAGGATGAACAAATGCAAAGGCCTGAGCTGCTCTATGAAAAGTAGTCTACACTCAAGGCTTTAGTTGCACTTCTGCCACAAACTGTGAAACTTCAGGTAAGTTTCCTTCTAGAGATACAATGTTGAACTTCTTCGGGCTTTAATTTCATTATCCAGTAAAACAGAGACTATGTATGGGTCTCACTAGCCTAACCTTTTTTCTTTTTTTTGGCATGGGCAGGCTCCAGGAATCAAACTCACTAGCCTAAAAGGTGGATTTCAATCTGGTTCCTTCCTAAAAGGACACTAAAGAAAGAAGAAAATTTAGTATTCTTTTGTTACTCGGTTAGAATTAAGTTATATAGCTAATCAAACCACTAAATATATAATAGGTCTTCCAAAAAATATATTTAGTTGTATTCAATATAGAGTTAACTGATTCAAGGTTAGACACTATCACATAAGTAGAAGGTTTGTTCTCATTTTACAGAAGAAACTAAAGTTTTAAGTTAGGTCAGGGACAAACTACCAAGTAGAGAGCCAGATTCTAGTCTTGGTTTGAATAAAATTTAAAATTCTCCTTTTATATCACACTGATAACCAATATTTAATTCATTTAAGCAAGTTGCCAGATAGAATCTATTTTAGATTTTTATTGGGCATGGAATCCATTCCGGTTTGAGCCATAACATATATAACATATAAAACAGCAATGACACCTTATTTCTTTTTCTCCATTTCAACCCCTCCTCAATAATTCCAAACATGACATAATACCTCAAACTACATTTTTTTGAATTACTATTACTACCAAGTTAAAACATACATGTAATCTCTACAATATAACTAAATATTTCTTAATGGCAATGTTCTACAGCTATACTGCTTTGCAGGAGAACGCTTCACATGCTAATAACAGGTTCACAAGTTAGTTGCTTTCTAGCATAACAAGAGATAATGAGAAAGGATTACTTACTTTACAGACATTGTGGAGGCACTCTGTTGTCACGGGCTGGTAAACTAATTCCTGGCAGCAAACACACATAAAAGATTGTTCCACTTTTTTCAGAAAATTCTAGAATGGTAGCAAGGTGGGGGGGAAATACGTTAGAATTTTATTAATATATGATGAAATGCCAAGTGATAATAAAAGTTCTTTGTCACACATTTTCTATTAAAGAAGAAAAATCAAGTAATGATCATAGCTACCTGATACACATAAATTTATATAACAAGGTGAACAAACCTGTTCTGTAAGTCATAGACATTAGTTTAAAATTTTCTTTTTCTAGGATTATTCTGTGATATTTTGTTTCCATTCAATTACATATTTTCCTGATTCTAATGTTTTCTCAAATTGGACAAAATTATAAAAAGTAGAGCCATCTTAAACAAACATGATTGAATATATACCCTGTATTCTTCAAAAGCTATTTTTGATTCCAATTTACCCAGGCTGTTTGTTTCTTTTAAACTAGAAGGAAAAGTAGTTTTTTAAAGTCATAAGGATAATCCTCCATCCAATTCACTTATTTTTGGTAGTAGGGGAATATACTTTATGTTTGTCCTTTGCAGTAATTGGAAAAGAAGAATTTACAAGCATTCCAAGCTAAAAAAACAAAAACAAAAACGAGATCCCATTTCAAAAAGTATGTTGGTACTAATTTATACACATGAATTATGAAAGTAAAGTGAATTATAAACAAAGTACCATGCAACACTTGAGGAGCATATACCATTTAGGGGGGCATGTGAGAAAAACTCAAACTTTTATACATTGTTAATATCTCCTGGTGCCTCCCTAGTGCCTGGAATATAGGTATTTTGTGTTCCTACTATGGTGCTAGGCAGTTATTTACAGTTTGGCGGGGGGGGGGGGGGTAAAGTCTATGCTCTCAAAAACTTATATTTCCACAGGAGTGCAGGCTAAAAAAAAAAAAGATCAATTCTATATAGTAATAACTATGAGGAAAACAAAGCAAATTAAAGCAAGAGTAACGAGTTGCTATTTCAGAAATAATAGCTAAGAAAGGCCTCTCTGAGGAGTGTTATATTTATGCAGCAAATTAAAGGATATGAAGGAATGATGACATGAGGTAGAGAACTCTAGGCAGACAGTGGTTTATAAAGGCCTAGGAACAAGAACAAATTGAGTGTGCTTAAATAAACAGACTGGTAGCCAAAGAAGTTTTGGTTCAAAAGAGTAGCAACAGAGGAGACGGCAGAGGTAGACAGGGCTGCCATATCACGCAGGATATTGAGAAGGAGTTTGAGTATAAATATTTATACATACTTAATATGAAAGTTTATTTAAAAGCCACCATTGGCTAATGGCTGATTTTTCTGGCTTAATACACATGTTCTTGTCTTATCAGAAGAGAATGGGTATAAAATTTGTCCAGGAATAAAAGTACATAAAAATCCAGAGTAATCCCTAGCAGCAAGGTCACAATCATTTGACCATGGCACATAAGATGGTGCCACCAGTAGGACACCAACCCCAGGAAAGAGAATTTTTTATACGCACTCAGGTGCCTTTTCCCTGCACCTCTATCTGTTACCTTGTCCCCCTGCCCACCCACAGTTACAGGTCAACTGGGCTATCACTTGCCAGTTGTATCCTCCCTATCAGAATGCAATGAGATCATAACAACTGCATTCTGTATCTTATAAGCTTTAAATGAAAAAAAAGCTTTACCTAACAGAATCAGACTATGCTCATGCCTTGTCTCTTGGCTAAAAAGCAAGTAACATTTATAAATCACTTTCCTCTGTTCTCTAAACACATAAGCTTCATTCTACCATCAATAACCCAACATAGAATCTTTACAGGCTTAAGGAAATGATGATTCCAATATAAATCAAAAGGATATTCGATAAAATTCACCTATTTGAAAAGTTTAAAAATTGTTATCTAGAACAGTTTTCCTTAATATAATAATGATAACTATTTCTCAAACAAAACAAAAACACCAAGATATTTACTGGAAAAATTCTGTTACGAGTTCTCTTTAAATCAAGATGGTATGCACATATAAATACTCATTAACCCCATTTCAGACATTTAAGAAGTTCTTGCTAATGCAATGAGAGGAATAAAGGGAACAATGAAAAGAAGAAATTAATAAGAGATGACAAGATGGAATTTCAAGAGAGGCTACTCGAGTTCTTTAGTCCAATAATTGCACATCACAACACTTTAGAGGGAAAGAAAACAAAAGTAACTGCATTAAATATGACAAGGGGTTAATATCTAATAAAACAGAAGAGTCAGAATAAACAAATGAGCAAAGGCTGAACAGACAATACATATCTGAAATCTCCAACTTCTGGGATCTCAAATTTATATTTACTTTCACAAAACATAGCTTACTACAATGTCCAGGTAACCTTATGATTCCTTTTTGCTTCAAAATTTTATGATTACTAAAATATGGAAAATTCAAAACATAAAATACTTAAAATAAATCAACTCTGGTTAGTTTTATTCCTAAGCTGAAGACATATGTTTTTAAAAAACTACTGAACTGCTTAAGACTTATGCTATCAGGTCACTCTGAAGTACAACAAAAACCTTCCTGATGAGTTAGAGTAAGTGAAGTGTTTGCCACAACTAAAAATCCTTTCTGTGAACTTCAATGTTAGTTATAAAAGGTCTATAAAAGGTCACTTTAAAAGCGTTCAAGTACTGCTTCAGATTATTTCTGAAAGGAAGTGGCTATGGATGTGAAGAATGGAAAGAAGGATCATGTTTCTTTCCCCCCTTCTTTCTCCTGTATATCCTTTATACTCAGTTTTCCCCGTTTTAACATCTTAGAAAACTGTAGTATTGTACCAGAACCAGACAACTGACATCACTGCAGTCAAGAACATTTCCATCACAAGATTCCTTTTGTTGTCCTTTTACAGTCACTCCTGCTTCCCTGACCTGTCACCCCTTCTTGACTCGTGACAACCACTAGAGTTTGTTCTCCATTTTGGATCCTGTTTCAGCAAATGCAAAAAAATCACTCCATAAGGAAATTGTTTTTCATTATTTCTAAATACTAGAGAATTATTATTTTTAAAAATCTATACATACTGGTCCTTCTACAAGAGATGCGAGCACTTCATCCCATAGCTTCTGGTTCTGTTGATCTTCTCTGATTAGATTTTGTTGTTGAGCTGTTAACTGGAAAGCCTCAACTGCTTCCCCTGAATCAGCCTTGAACATTTTTGAGGCGGTTGGACAGTCATCTAGATTAAGAGTATACACCATCAGAATTACAAGTGGTTCTAAGTAGAACTATGAGGCAAAATGTTAACTGGCACCAATGTTGAGTAAGAAAATAAACTGCATAAAGCAGCATCTATCTACCCCCAGACTTTAGGATAACATGTCTGCTGCTGTTTCTGCTCTGAAACTATTAAGCTATACAAAAAGATTCTACCTCTCTCACCCCCAAAAACTTTTATTTTGCTTTTAGTTTCTTAAGATACTCTCACTGATTCTCTTTATTAGAAAGTATGTTAATGATAAGTGTTCTGCAATTATACCTACCATCTGGACCAGGACTTTTTAAGGTTCCACAGGCCTCCTTCTTTGACTGTCCTTTAGTTTTCTTTCCTTCCTTATCTGAAGGATAACCTGCTGGATACTGATGGGGATAAAGCACAATATTTAAGCTTCACAGTAAAGGTCCTGGTGAGAAAATTTTTAAAAAGAGCAGGGGAGAGGGGAGGGGAGGAGGGAGAATGTCTACACTTTTCCCCAAACTAAAACACTTTCTATACAAGAAATAAAGATTTCAAGAGCAAATAATTCATAGGACAGAAGACTTAAAATTCCAAATTCAGTGTAAAAACATGTGGCCTTGACCCTAAAATATTCCATTTTACAACACAATGATTTTTTCAGGTCTCATAGCTTCAAATCTAAGCAATCATGTCTTCAGACCAAAGGTAAGTTTTGAGGAGTTATAACCAAATGGCTTGAAAAATTTGAGGAAGAGAAGGATGGTAGAATCTAAATCAGAAGGTAAGTAAAATCAACTACAGACAGAGGATAATCTAAAAGATGGGATTATATTAAATTATGGAGTTAATCTAATAAAAAATTGAGGGCCTAATTTTGCATTCCCAAAATTAAGCCTTCTAAAAGGTATTTTACAAGATTTAAAGCCCCTAAATTACTGAATACTAGGTAAAGGTTGGGCTTGAAAGAATAAATTCTATTATTCTTATGTTTCACTGGCTACCTTTTTTTTTTTGCATGCTTTGTGATACTGCTCACATTTAAAGCTTAATAAATTTCACAGTGCTCTGCAGAATATATGGATCTGAAAAATCTTTTGAAAATAAATTTAGCAAACGTTTTAAAATATTTAGTGAGAAAATGAATTATTTTGACAGTTATTTTAGCAATTGATGAGTCTCATTTAAATAATCAATTCTATATGTGACTGTGTGATTGTGAAAACTTTGTTTCTGATGCTCCTTTTAACTAGAGTATGGACAGATGAGTAAAAAATATGTAAAAAATAAATACGGGGAACAAAGGCTAAAATAAATTGGGCAGAAATATTAGTCGTCAATGAGAAGGAGGTGTAAGGGGTATGGTATGTATGAGTTTATTCTTTTCTTTCTTTCTTTTTCTGGAGTGATACAAATGTTCAAAAACAAATGATCATGGTGATGAATATAAACTATGTGGTGATATTGCGAGCCACTGATTGTACACCATGTATGGAATGTTTATAGGTTAAGAATGTTTGTATGTTGTTTCATTAATAAAAATATTTTAAAAAAATCAATTCTATGAGTTAAAAAGAAAACGAAAACAGAGACAGACTTGCACTAGAAGACATACACTCACCTGCGCGGGTGGTCAGACACTTGCCCATAGTTCAGCCCCTACACATGCAATATGGGCAGAGCCAGGGAAAATGGCAAAGCTGGTAGTCTTTATGAGAAGAAGCACAATGGGGAAAGATGGGGGATGAATTCAAATCATGCTCTGAAGTCAGTGTCAGGGAAAAAGTCTAGGCAGTGAAGGGAGAATGCAGCCATACCATCCACTATGCACAGAAAACCAACAGTCTTATATGGTTAACAGCTAAGCAAGGGAGAAAGGGGGGAAAAAGGCAAAGCACTAAAGGTGGTGACAGGGCAGGGAAGAAGCCTTGAGAGGGAAAAGAGAAAAGGGGTGAGGAAAAGTGAGAAGGGTAGAAAGCAGACCACTCTTTTAAAGCCACCTCCACCTCCCCCTTTCCCCTACCAGAGATATATCCCCTGGACCCTCTAGGATAAACTTCCCTTTCAAGGCTTGTGATATCTAAATTTATTCCTTTTCCTCAATGGAAATTTTTCCAAATGGAAGTGGAAATATTTTACTTGTTATCGACAAACTCAGCTTTTCCCAAGTACAACCCTTAGTCCTGGGACATGCTACCTTCTTTTCCTTCTTATACTTGCATGATCTCTTTCCTCACCCCTCACAGTCTACTGACCAATTTTTATGGGATATATCCAATGTTGAAGCATGGGGATAGTACGGATGTGTATATTTTTATGTATATACAAGTAGCCTAGACAAATGTAATCTAACCTGTAAACGTAAACATAATCTCCTTGACCGTTCTATTCCTTCTGAGGTCCAAGGAGCAGGTTCAACATCATCTCTTCTTAAAAGATAGCGCCAAACCAAGAATCCATGGCTTGATGAAATCTCTGGCCAGTATTTCACCACCTAAATTATAACATTTCAGTAACAGTTTGAGATTTAAAATTTAGACTTATGCAAAATATCATCACAGTGATCTAAGCAAATTTGTCAGAACTAAATGCCACTTTAAAAGATACTTTGCTGTGAGTGGCAAATCATGATTATTCACTTCAATACTGTTTTGACTTGATGTCCTATTAGACAGTTTCCTACACAAGTACAGATAGCTATAAATGTGATGTAGTAACATGGTTATTCTCACTGATAGGATTTTGCATAATGGGTAGATAAAGTAAGAGCAGATGCCCCATTTCACCTCCTTCCAAATCAACAATTAATTTTACTGCATTTTAAAAAGTCACAAATTGGTTTGGCATCTTATTTCATAGCTGAACCCTTAGATGTTATTCATCAGCCTGGTGAACTGTTCCTTTTTCAGAGACATAGATACTATACAAAATTTTTCTGATATCTTTAACTGTTGGGGTCTGCAAAATCAAAGCACCTGAATCTGATACAAGTCTAATGTCATATCTTTCAAGAATTAACTCAGCTTTCTGGGCTTGAATTACTGAACAAGGTACAGCTGACCTTATATGAACCCTGTGGATATATTTTTCATCCAAGAAATTTTGAACTTCAAGGAGAAACTCACTTTCCAGAATAACGATACTGAAACATAAGTGAATATACATAGACCTCATCTTGTAATAGAAGCCCATGTAACACCCTTGATCATGCACTGTAAATAACTAGTGCAAATTGTAGCCAATTCCTTCCTATTTCCCCACCATTTGTCAGCCTAAAGTCCCTTCTTTTTCTTTCCAAGGAGAATGAATTTGAGTTCTACACTGATGTGTTTGAAGTACCTTCACCGAGTTCCTCTGAGGCCCTTCACAATAACCGTGTCCCTTCAATGCTTTATCAACATTGTCTGGAATGCTGACAGTCTGGTTGATGAGAACAGCCTTCATTATCGCAACAGATATGGCAAATGATGCCCTTCCCCCTCACCTTTTTTTTGGTTTAAGTGTGTGGTCCAGGAATCGAACCTGGGTCTCCCACATGGAGGGTGAGCCTTCTACCACTGAACCACCTGTGCACCCAATAACCCCCTTTTTTAAAACAAAGACCACAAATCTATTTTTAATATTAAAATGTGTTCTGCTTTGAAAATCTATTTGAATAAAAATCATTCTAAAAAGACACATAAGAATCAATGGCAAGTTATGAAAATGGTGTTATAATACAGAATATATACCTGCAAAAATCTTAACCTAAAATATAAGTCACCCATAGAGACTTCACATAAGCCTTAAAAGAAAAAAAAGTTAGGAACTCATTTTGTACACCTGCTTCATTTCCGAAATAAGTAGAAGTGTGAATTAAGATGGCCTACTCTTTCTTCCAGCCCCCCCCAGGGTAGTTTCCCTGTGGCAACCCTGTCTTAAAAGCCCAGGAAGAATGACTAACAAGATGTCATGCCAGATAGAGCACCTTATAAATGCCATCATATCTGTTGCCTTCTTCAGGAGCATATTTGCTGATCTTCCTCCCTTTAAAACTGCGTATCACTCTGACTGGCTTACCAGCTCTCCAATTCCGAGACTCTGCTCCAATTTTATCATCCAATGGAGCATCACAGTTTAGGGCCAATGCCCTAAAAAATAAAACAAAGTTTTTATACCAAGTAACCATTCTTCAATTATATAATCACACATTAGCTCAATTAAAAGGTGAATTATGCCTTACCTGATGGTTAAGATTCTATGATTCTTTCCATATTATTCCAGATAATAGAATTATGCTTTCCCCCACCAGCAGAGAAGACAAATCAGTTTTCTGATGTCATCCCCAAGCCAGGGGATTGGTTTTCAGATAGCCTGAAGGGTTCTTCTGAAAGTAACAACATCTGTGCCATGCATAATAGAAAACAACTAGAAATACACGGAATTTTCTTTAAATAACATTTATTGAGGGTAGGAAAAATGTTGGAAAACTAAAGCAAGTGTTTTAATAGGTTATTTTTGATAGGGGAGTTAGTTGAGGTGCTGGAATAACGGAGAAAGAAATCCAAAAAAAGAACTGTGTAAGCAAGGTACAAATGACCTTTCTAAATCTACTTTCTATGTTCCAGAAAATAAAACTCTTTAAGAGTTTAGAAGCTATCAAATCCAAGTTCAATATGAGAATATCCTTAAAGGACTTCAGCAAAAAGATCAACTCAAATAAAACATAAGCATCCAAATGCTTGTACACGATAATAAAAGTCTTTGTTTGAGATTACTACATTTTCATGATGCCGTGGACACTGAGCTGGAAGTGGAACCTGATTTGGATGAAACTTCCTCAGTGTGTACACTTGTTTAATAGTAATTAATCAGTGTGCTAGATATTAGAAGACCTTTCTTAGGAGAACTTACTCCTACTGACCAACTAGGACCTGTTTAAGTTAGCATTTTCCCTCTAAGACACCTACTTCCTAACTTAAGGAAAAGAAAACACTGAGAACATGTTATGGTTAAAAAAAGTACACTCTATCTGGTGAAATCAGATATGATACAAAATAGTTTTCAAAATAAAAAGTAAGCCTTAAGACTATTTAACTACCTTCTGAAGAAGAACTTTGACCTCAATTATTTTTAAAATAAATAAACTTACAAGTGCTTCATTTTTAAAAATAACTTTTAGAACTGTGGTTAAGGAATTGGAGCTTATAAGTTATCTATTTTATCTCAAAGGGAGATGTATCAAAACTCGAAGGTAAAAGAAAATATAGCCATTAACTCCATGGTAAGTATTAAGTCTTTTTTATGGAATGCCTATTGAGATACACATACTTAATTTTTTTAAGAGCTATTGGTAATAAGTACTACTTTCACATCACTGAGTGAAATGCTTTAGTGCTCACAAATACTTTCAGCCATATGACTGTCAGCACTTACTGGCACTGTCAACTCACTTTTTTTTTTTTACTGTAAGTTTATCTCTAATATTCATATATCTTTTCAGTGTCCAAAAAGTCATGTAATCCTAAAAAATAGCAAGATATGAAAGAATGAAAGATTCCATAAGTTCAAAAAGCATTAATTCCATTAATGTCAACTCACTTTTGGCTTCAAATAAATATAGAGGCTGTTCAGGTATTTAAAAGGAGTCCAAGAGGAAGAAACTAGGTAAAACAATAGCAATAAGGCTCTTCAATTATTCTATCTGCAGCTAAACCAATTGGTTGCCTCTAACTGCCCTGGATAAAGTTAGGACTGGTTACCCTTGCTCCCCTCTTCAGCTTCTTAAAGTAGAAAAGCTGGGAAGAAACAGGAATAGACCTCTCAGAAGCAAGAAGCAAGTTCTCAAAGAACTTCTTAGCAGAGAAGCAAAAATGAACTGGGCCTTATACTACTTGGAAAGAATATACAATGGGTCAAAGCCTTTCACATCAGTTTTTATGTTAATGAGACCTTTGCCCAAGGGATCTTAGAATCACAAGACACATTTATCATTTTATATACAAACTGACTGAATGTTAAAATCTATATTTTAAGTCACTACTAAACTGTCTTGAGGTAACATTTCTTTTGCACTACCTTTTCTTTAAAGACAAATATTTTTCCTGCTTGTCAGTTATTTTCTAATGAGATTTTAACATATGATAAATGGGAAACACTTCATTAGATTGTTCAAAAACTGAAAAAGAATCTACTATGTACATTACAAGTGCAGGTTAGTTATGAAAGTTTCATTCAAGCAAAATAATTATTAAAGGGAAAGTATAATTTTCAGATTTGATAACTGAAAAAAGTTTTACAAATTCGAGATATGTTTTAATTGACAAAAACACAACAAGATATTTCTAATTCTAACTCCTCTTCAGATCATTTCTCCCAAAGAGATGATTTCTTTCTTTCATTTTTTTTTTTTGGGGGGGGGGAGCAGGGGTGGGGGTGGTGGTACATGGGCTGGGAATTGAACCCAGGTCTCCCGCATGGCAGGTGAGTATTCTACTGCTGAACCACCTGTGCGCCCAAGAGATGCTTTCTTCTTAGGAAGAAAAAGAATAGTAAGGGACTCCTGCCTCAGTAATGTTTTCACCAGCTAATCTGACCTGTCTCCTCTGCTGGTTCAGTAAAATAATCCTACTGTCAGAAATAATATAGAAGGAAGACATGAAAACAAGAGAATTTATGTAACTTCCTATGCAATAAAGTCTTGACCATACTGGTATTCTTTACACAGTTTTCAGAAACTAAGGAGATTCTAAATAAAACTAAGTGATTTAGATTCAAGGAAGTAAATAACTTGCTTTCTACTCAATCAATCCACCAAGCACCCTTTACAGGATACTGTCTTTTTCTACTTTATAAATAATCACAAAATTATCTGCATGACAAAGTATATAGTGTGGTGGCTGCAATCTTTGATTTGGGTTGCTTCATCTATTATTAATATTGGTATTAGCATTGCCTTTATGAAATAAAACATTTCAAAGTTATTAGACTTTCTGCTCCCATGGGAGCTGAAATGTCATTAATGTTTCTATAGAATAAAGGTCAGCACAATGAGCTCTTCTGTAATACCTTAAGGGTATTTAGTTAGTAGAGTGACTTTTGTGACTAAATCACTATTCCTTTTGATTAAGCTTAAGAAATCTTGCTAGTTATAAATCCTAAAAGCTACTTGAGTACAGCTCTGATCAAACTAGGCAACATTTCACTTATGCAGCTACTAAATGTGGATCTGAAACATAACCCTATTTCACATTAACGAAACCCCTCAAAAAAGAAGTTTGTTACTTTAAAAGTGATAAATCTGTGCTGAGTAGAACGTGTCTTTAACTCTGAACTTTGGTATAATAGATAACTCCCTTGCCCTCAAATTTCATTAAAATGTAAAAGTTTCCTTTCCTTCAAAGGAATCAACATATTTTCAAATGCACAGTGCATGTTTCAAGTAAGACTGGGAATTACGCCATTTAATAAATAATGCTGTGAATAAGGAAGTTCGGATTCTTATGAATATCTGTATAATCAATCAGGTTTCAATTTTAGATCTTTAACTCTCAATTTAAGAGTCTCTTCTGCAGTCTAATTACAAATTATAGTCCAATGATCAAACTCTTATACAAAGCCCCGATTCTAAATAGTCAAATTTATTTACAAACTCTAACGAGTACCTGTTCATGTTTGTTAATGTTTGATCAGCCGATGGTGCACCAATTCTTTTATTACCAGCAAGATTTTTACCACCACTCCCAGTATATGTGAATTCATCACCTCGGTCCTGCAAGAGAAGATTTTCTGTATTAAGATACTTAAACCCAAGAATAATTATACAAATTCTGGTTTCAAAGGCAGAACATTTGCTTAGGATGCTATAAGTTGACAAGCTTATTAAAGGTACCTTCCAAAGGAAGGAAGGATTCAAAGGTAATCTAGTGTGTGGTATACCTTCAAGTTGTATTACTTCATCCAAAGCTTCCATTTTAAAGTTATAATTTTCAGCACTTCCAAAGGCGTTTTTTCTCATTTAGTTTGTGTTTAAACAAACAAATAATTTTTGTTTATTTATTTATTTATTGCATGGGCAGGCACCAGGAATCGAACCCAGGTCTCCGGCATGGCAGGCGAGAATTCTGCCACTGAGCCACTGTTGCATTGCAGCCAAATAATTTATTGTTACAAATAAGATCTTATGGGTTGAGAATATTATGCTTCATTTAATTAAATGTTAAGATAAAGTTATCAGTACTAAGCTTCTAGACTCTTTGTAAATAATACCACTTTAATATACTCCATAACTGAATATCCAGCTGCAACTGACACCATACCTAAGTTTGCTGCTAAATCTCGAATTCTGAAATTGACAATTAGGTTTTTTTCCCCATATAAAAAAAGGAATGATTTTAAAATTCTTTCAGGCATCTACTCAATTTCTTCTTTTCCTGATGATCTTATCATTTTTAGCAGTTTGTTTGAATTGGGCTCCAATTAAGATCCTTGCTTATTTAAAAAAAAAATTAGAGACATTAAAGGTTTACAGAAAAATCATGTAAAAAATAGTGTTCTTGGGTGCATGGGTGGTTCAGTGGTAGAATGCTCACCTTCCATGTGGGAGACCTGGATTCGATTTCCATACCTTGCACTCCCCCACCCCAATACAGCATCTCCCCATTGTTGACAGTTTGCATTAGTATGGTACCTTTGTTACAACTGATGAAAGAAAATTAAAATTGTAATGTAAGCTATATAATTATATAATTATAATATAAACCATATAGTTTACATTAGGTGTTTCTTGTTTTTTAAACATAGGCAGGCACCAGGAAATGAACCCTATATTAGGTGTATTTTTGACCCATATACCACCCTTTTAATTTCCAATATTATCGTCCATTTGTTATAACTCATGAAAGAACATTTTAATACTTGTACTAAGATTATAGCTCATCATTTACAATAGGGTTCACTGTTACAGTCTGTTTTATTTTTTAATTTTTATTCTAGGACTGACCCAATATTTCTCCTTTTAACCACATCACATATAATTTAGTGCTATTAATTATACTCACAATAATATGCTGCCATCACCACCACTTTCCAAAAAAAGTGGTTTATTATCAACCTAAATAGAAATTCTGTACAAATTAACATTAAGTCCCCATTCTCTACACCCAATCCAGTCCCCGGATTATCTCAGACTAATTTAGATTTTCATATGAAAAAACACGACCAGCCTAAACTTGTTGTACTTCTTGTGCACGATTCACTAAGTTGTACTTCCATGAGGCAGTAGCCTAAGCAAGGCTGCCACCTGGGAAGAACCTGCATAAAGAAGCTACATTTACAGAAGGGACCTGGTGTTGCTCCAGAGTAATTTAATTTCCCATCTATTTCTCAATCTCTATTCTTCTCCCAGGTTGCTAAAGCAGCCACCTGAACAAGCTGGATGCTCCTGATTCCTGCCATCACCCTTACTGGGTACAACTTAGAAGATTTTCATCTCATTCTTTTCCTTAACTTACCCTCAAGACTGTCAAAAGTAAGTCATCCTAAAGCACACTGGGAATTTCTTAGCTTGTTGTCCAAAGCTGCCTACAATACAGTCTCAATTTCTGTAAGCTTTTACCTCATAAAACTCAATACGCCTCCACAATTGAGTACTACTAACACTACCGATAATACCTACCTAGTACTTACTGTGTACATGGGGTCAGGCTAAGCATTTTACATATGATTAATTCATTTAAGCATCACATCAATCCTATGAAGCAGGTATTCTAAGCCCTATTTTTCTGATAAGGCAGAGGTTCAGTAACTCATCTAAGATTAAGCAGGCATTTAGAGAGGGCACTAGAAACAAACCCAGACAGAATAGTTCCAGAGTTTCTCCTGACCACTGAGTAAACTAGTTCTTAGGACAACGTTAAGAGGCAGATTTCTTTGCAGGCCCTCTTTCTCAAGTGAGATGACCCAAACACAAGGCAATAAAACTAATATTTGACTTTCAAGTTACTAGTCTAAAATATTAAGTAGTTTATCAGCAAGTACTTCATTATGTCCATTCATCTAAACAGAAGATAACTGGCTCCTATTATATCAAATAATTTTCTTTCAAATGAGAAAAGCTTATTAAGGTTTCCCCATCTATTCCTATAGACATTGCTTACCCACAATACAAGAACAAAAAGGTTGAAAATACTTGCAAAATCTGTTAACATCTAACTAAACCTATGTGTTCTAGCCCTAAAAAAACTCTTTATACTATTTAGTAGACTTACAATTAATTACTTAAGACAAGTAATTAATAACTCATTGGTATTTTTCTCCACAAATGTTTAATGTTTAACAAATATATTCAAAAGATAGAAAAAAGGAAGCTAAAATAATATCCCTCCTCAACGTGGTACTCATTTTTAGCTTTGTGATTAGGTTTGAAGTTTTACATATATAAGATGAACTTCTGCTACAGACAATATAAGGTTTGAGTCCCTGTTATGTGTCCATGATTGTTATGACGTCTTTAACAAATTACCTCATTTAATATCAATACCTGTCTCTCTGACCTAAAATGATACTATTTTTTTCTGTTTCACATATAGGGAGACTGAGGTTTACTGGGGTTAAATAATTTGGCCAGGTCACAGACGCAATAAATGTTAGCTCCGAAAACAAATACTATTGGCCAGCTGCTAATAACAAATGCTAAAGAGACTCCATTTCCAGTTAGTTGGCTTTATGGTAGAGACATAAAAATATTCTAAATGCTGACTATAATAACAGTTTAAAATCCTTTGTATTTCTCACCAGACAAAAATACCGCTTCAAAATATCACTGCTAAAAAAGTACTCAAAGAATTAGCCTTAATACTTCCATTTTCAGTTTCCTTGGCCATGTTAATTTAATATAAATGTACTGCCAAATTTGTCCTTCAGGAAGATAGTAAGCTTTTCTACTTTCATCTGAAAATATACTATATCTTCAGGCTCTCTATAGCTGCTAATTCATCATTATAGCATCCTATGCAAACAAGCATAAGAGGAATTACTAATTTACTAAGGAGGAAACAGGGAGACTTTAATTAGGATTATAAAAGACATAATTCAAAATTCCTATGGGAGCCAAGTATCTTTAAGACCCCTTTTCAAAAAAGTCTTGATTTAAAAAATAACCAAATAAATTGCAATTTTCACTAGTCAAGTGATTTTTCCTCAGGACTGAACCATTTAAAAGTATATATTACCTAAAACAACAAATATACTTGTGAACTCAGCTCTGGATAGAAATCTGTAAAATCCTACTGATGATATAAAGAATCTGGTTTTATCTGAGGGACGATATAAGCACTGTGGGAAAATAAATTATTGATTTATATATACGTGTTCCTATTAATTATAAATGAATAAATAGCAGCCACTTTCTCATTAACCCTATTTTCCTATAAAAATATATGTACACTGAACTTACTTTTTCAATGAAGGAATATGTGGCTATAAAAATTGAAAACCAAAATTATACCTGGTTAGCTTCAAACAATGTATTTTACTCCTACGTCTGAATATTTCATTTTATTAGAACTCTCTCTTCTATGTAAACTTCCCTATTAAGCTTAGCAGTGAAGAATAAAATATAAATGGAATACAAATGGAATCTGTCACTTCTGAGATTACTTTATAAAGATTGCAAACGAATTCTATCTTTGGTGGATGTTTTTTTTTCCTCTCTGTCACTTTGACCACTTGCCTTTTCAATAAATGACGCTGGAGTAACTGGACATCCAAAGACCAAAAAAATGAAACTTAACAAATCTCACACCATACACATAAAATAACTCAAATGGATCACAGACTTAAATGTAAAAGTGGGTTTGATTCCCAGCCTATACACTGCCCCAAACAAACAAACAAAATTCTACAAGTGGTGCTGCAATAATGGGATATTCACATGGAAAAAGAATGTAATGTGATCCCTGCCATACAGCAAACACACGTAACAAAAGTAAAATGCAAAACTGTTAGAAAAAAAGTAGAAAAATTTTTGGTATCTAGGGGCCAGCAAAGATTTCTGAGACTTGACACCAAAAGCATGATTCATAAAAGAAAACAGTGATAAAGTTAACGTCATCAAAATTAAAATCTTTTGTTCTGTGAAATACCCTATTATGAGAATGGAAAAAAACTACAGAGCCACAAGCTGGGAGAAAATACCTGCAAACTACATATCTGCTAAAGAGTAAAAAACAAACAACGCAATTAGAAAACGGGCAAAAGGCCTTAAAAGGTATAACACCAAAGAGGCTATATAGATGGCAAATAAGCACATGAATGATGTTTAAATCATTAGCCATTAGGAAAATACAAATTAAAACCATGAGATTTCACTATACACCTATCAGAATGGCTGATAAAAAAATAATGACAATTCTAAATTCTGGCAAAGATACAGAGAAGCTAGATTACTCAAACATTGCTGGTAGGACAGTAAAATATTCAGCCACTCTGGAAAACAGATGGGGCAGTTTGTTAAACTAAACATGCAACTACCAATACGACCCAGCAGTTGTACTCCTGGGCATTTATGTCAGGGAAATGAAGACTTAAATGTTCACACAAAAAGTTGTATAATAATGTGTACAGCAGTTTTATTTATAACAGCCCCAATCTGGAAAGCACCTAGATGTCCTTCACTAGGTGAACATGGTACACATGTGGTACTCCCATACCCTGGATTACCACTGAACAATAAAAAGGAATGAACCACTGATACATTCAACAATCTCCACAGAATCATGCTGAGTGAAAAAGCCAATTCCAAAGGTTACATACTGTATGATTCCATTTATAAAAATTCTTGAAATGACAAAATTATAGGGTAGGGGCAGGAGGAAAGCAGATATGTCTATAAAAGGACAACCTGAGGGATCCTTGTGACAGGAATGTTGAGTATTTTGACTGTATTAATGTAAATATCCTGGTTGTGATACCATACTATAGTTTTGTCAGATGTTACCATTTGAGGGAACTCGGTAAAGAATAAGGGATCTCTCAGTATTATTTCTCACAGTTACATGTAAATCTATAATTATCTGAAAATAAAAAGCTTTTTTACAAATTCTATAGACTATGTATTAACATTAAGACCAGTTATCAAATGTATATATTAATCAAATTGTCAATTAGTGTACCTCATCGCTTGTACAGAACTATTTCAACAAAAAAGTTAGCGCCAAAAAGAAATAGGATTTGATGTATCCTAGACAAAATTTCTGTACTTTACTGGATGATCAAGAAAGGCTCTAAGAACAAGGCTATGTCATGACTTACTACTTCATCTGCAAATCCACCAGCCAGGACAAGAGAATAAGCCCCGTCATTACTCCGACCATGAATTCCACCAACATGGGGCCTATGGACACCTGCTTCGCTCACCTATAACATAAGTAAAAACAGTCTCACATATCTTTGAAAAGTTAGTTAAGCCACATTTACAAAGTGCTTTTACATATATTATTGGATTGTAGTAGCTAGGTTCAGGTGTCAACTTGGCCAAGTGATGGTGCCCAGTTGTTCTGTTGCTGTGGACTTAATAAGGATTTGAATTTCATCTATGGCCAATTACATAGTGACTGGCTAAGGGGAGTGCCATCCACAATGAGTAAGGCTTAAAAGGGGGAGTTACAGGGTACAAAGGCAGTTTAGTGGTAGAATTTCTACCGGCCATGCAGGAGGGGGTTCGATTCCTGGACTGTGTACTTCCCAGGGGAAAAATAAATTCAACAAATGGTGCTGCAATAACGGGACAGTCACATGAAAAAAGAATGAAATGTTACCCCCACCATACAACATATAAAAAAGGGGGGGGGGAGGGAGTAGTCAGAAGCAGCAGCTCAGACCAAGACATTTGGAGATAAAAAAAACACATCCTTTGAAAGCTGCTGGAACCAACAAGCCAAGAAAGAAGCCCAGCAAATGTCACCATGTACCTTCCCAAATTAATAAATTTGTAACTAAATAAGTCTCCTTTATAAAGACCATTCCATTTCTGGTGTATTGCATTCCAGCAGCATTGACAAACTAAGACATGGATTCTAAAACCTCCTAAACAAGAAGTGAGTTTCACCCCGAGCTCAATGCTTTCCTCTCTCACTTTAGCTCTTCTAAAAAAATATCCCTTAGGTACAGAGCTGATAATGACTAAAACTGCTTGTGTCTACAATTCTGAGTTTCAAAGTGACTATTAAATATTCTTCACTTAATGTTTATCAGTACTTTCACCTCACACAGCTAAAACAGAACTTACTCTTATCACTGCTCCAGATCTCTTCTCCCTTCTTAGTTCTTCTCTTTTGAGTATGGCACTATTCTCTAGCCAACTGGCTAAAGTCAGAAATTCAGAAGTCATTTTGCATTTATTTTCCCATATTTCACAAATCCATTTGGTCACAAGTACTGCTAATTCTACCTAGCAAAGCTCTCAATTCCATCTTTTTCTACCTCTACTGCTACAATCTTAGAGTCATTGATACTAATGGTAGACCTTTCTTCACTGCTTCCAGTTTTGCTAATTCAAACCCATTCTATCATCACAAACAGAAATGATCCTTTTAAGAACACATACTTTTCATTTTTAACTTGTAAAACATATCAAATGGTCCTATATTATCAAGGCCAAGCTAAGTATTCCACATTATCCTCTCTCAATCTGGTTCCTATCACTTTCTTAGCCATATCTCAGTTTCTGCTTCAGGAAGCCTAGATATCTGAATCTAAACTATTCAACATTACCCAAATATGCTCCTCATTATCTTGCTTTACTCCTGTTATTCTACTTCAAAGGCCTACTGCTTTTCTCATATCTTCAATTCTGGCTCACTGAAACAACAGTCACTGAGAAAGTATTGTCATTCATCTGTCTGTCATAAAACTGTTCTCAGCAGAGAAAAGGAAGCCAAAACCCAAGTGTACATAGAAGGCTAGGGGGAAAAGGGCATTTTAGAAGTCAGTAAGAACCAGGCAAGGCTTAGTACTTAAGACTCAGTACTTAAGAATGGGGCCATGGGATAGAGAAAAAAGGGGGAAAAAAAGGAGTGCTGGTGGTAGTGGGTAATAGTGGTTTGACTTTGTATGATGAGTTGTTCAACTCCATGTACCTACCCCAAGTCCATGCAGCCAAAGGACTGCCCCTTTGCCATAACCTGAAAAGGTTTGCACAGCTGAAAATGGGGGAATAAGTAAAAGTCTCCACAGTGAATGCTGACTCACCCTTCACTGAGTTCCCACAATATTTACAGCTAGGTTCACCCTCAAACAAGGTTTCTCTGTGAGGAAACTTATTTGTCCAGATACCTTCCCAAGGAAAAGCCGGCTCATCTGTTACCTTAAAGTGAAATCCACAGGCGCTGCCCATAAAGACCAAAGAAAATCAGGTATTTGAGGAAAGCTTATAACATGAAAGGCATAGGCAAATCAACTCCACAAAAAGAAGAATCTCTTATGAAACAAAGTGAGAAGAGAAAAACAAGACACAAGTGTTAACCTCAGATACCATATCCAAATAAGAATGTATCCAATAAGTGGCTATTTGAACAATGAAACAGAAGAGGTCTTATGAGGGGGGAAACTATACATACATACATATATATATAATGCAGGGCTGGTAGAAGGCTTCTAAGATAAAGAGTAAAAACCAAAGGAAAACTAGAGGCCCAGGACAAGCTTCAAAAACTGGGCAATCAGAGCTTCAGAACAAAAGACAGAAAAAAGGGAAGAAATAAGGGAAGCTTCCCAAAGCTGAAGGACCTCAACACCCAGATTTATAAAGGACATTAAGTATATCTGGATCCTAAATGAAGAGACCATCCAAACATCACTCCAGATGTCCACCCCTCCTGCATCATGTTTTTTCCCCTTTGCTAGATAATTCCTACCATAAAACATGCTGTTATAACCCTTCAAAAACAAACAACAAAAGACAAGAACCTCTCAGACCTTTAAATCAGAACTAATGTTTTTCTCTAGTTGCTTTCTCTAAATCTTCTCTTCTCCCTTAAATATATTTCTATTACTTACTCAACACTACTGCTGTATGAAAACCATCTGTCAAAGTTATGACCTTTATGTAGTTAAATCCAATGGTCTTGGGTGACTGACTTAATTTCTCAGCAGTTCTTGAAAGTTGATCACATCTTCGTTTCTGAAATACATTCTTTACTTGGCTTTTTGGACAACTCTTCCGGTTTTCTTCCTAACACACTAGCTATTCCCTCTCAGCCTCTTTTGCTTGTTTTTCCTAATCACCGCTAACTCATGGGGTGTCCCAAGGTTCATGCTTCAGGCCTCTTCTGTTTACACTCTCTCCCTAGAAGATTTTATCTGGTCTTAAGGTTTTAGATACAAGCCCTATTCACACAATGACTACTCTAAATGTTTATCTTTCCTTCCAGACCCCTCTGAGTTCTAGCCTCATTTACCCAAAATCTACTCTGTATCTCCACTTTGATTTATTACTGGTATCTCAAACTTAAACACGATCCCCCAGCCTCATCAATCCGGGTAAAATAAATATGTTATTCCAAATCTTTTCCACTTCCTAAATGGCAACGCCATCTTTCTAATTCCTCAGGCCAAAAATCTCCAATCATCTTAGACTTTCCTGATTCATATATCACATACCCAGTCCATCAGCAAATTCTGTATGCTCCATCTTCAGAATATTTCTAGACTCCTTTCATATTTTAATACAACCGTTTCCTAGTCCAAGTCACCACTTACTCTTGCTTGGTTAGTATAAGATCCTCATAGGTGATTTTTCTAATTCTGATCTTGCTGTCTACTGTTCATTCAGGAGGCCACAAAATAGGTGCCAGAGCAATCCACAAAACCCTCTACTGGAACCTCATTTCATTCAGAATAAAAGACAACTATATATGTAGCACAATAAACCAGACTTAAAACAAATAAACAAAAATCTTAAGATGAAAAGTCTTAGAAAGTAGAAATCCAAGTCCTTCAAGGTTCTATATATGTGGCCTTCTGTAGCCTTCTGACTATCTCCTCTTCACTCATTCCACCTTGGCCATACTGCTTTCCTGATGCACCTTAAGCAATCCAAGTGTGCTTTCAACTCAATCCAGGGTTTTTGTAGTTACTAGTTCATTCCCCTTACATTTATTTTTCCCAGCTAACTGCATTGCTTGATCCTTCATTTCATTTAGGTCTCTGCTCAAAGCTAACCTCATCAGCTTCAGACCTTCTTTTTCATCATATAAGATAAATCACCAGCCCTAGCTTACCCTTTATTTTTCTCTATAGGAATCATCTTGGTTGATTGCTTGAATTCTCTTTTTAGAATTGAAGCTTCATGAGATTCATTTTCACGAAAGCAAGGACTTCTTCTTCACTCTGGAAAGTCCTATACCTAAGCTGGTGCTACAGAGTAGTGGCTAAATAAATAACCCTCACCAGGAACATCATCAAGTTTTGAAACACTGAGGATTAAGAAGATATACTAAAGGTATCTGCTGACAAAGTGTAAGGAAACAGACTGACAATGGTCTTCAACAGCAAAAATGGAAACTGAAAGACAATGAAGAAATGCCCTCAAATTTCTGATAAAAAAATGATTTCTCAAGAACAAGCCCATACTCAACTAAACTAGTCAAATACAAGGGGAGAATATTGGAATTTCAAATTTTGAAATTTCAAATTTTAAAAATTGCAATTCTTGCAAATTTTGAAGTTACTTCCCCTGTACCCTTTTTCTCAAGATGCTTTGGAGGATAAAGAGAATTACGTGGTGGGAGCTCTAAACTAGGAAATAGACAAAGGGGATTTCCAAGAAGGTGATTAAGGTAAAGACAAGGAGGAAACTGGCAGGTGTACAGAATGATTTTGTTTTAGAACAGGAGGCTGGAAAGATTCAAGACTGTTCTTAAAGGGAAAAAAAGTGATAGATTTAACTGTTATGATTGACTACACTGAAAAGGGCTTTCAGAGTCTGGGAATATATTAATGACAGGTACACAAAAAACTAAGCAAACAAAAAGGCAATTAAACATACACTAAGTGGCTTAGCTGGGAAAAACAGATTGATAGTTATAATGTTAATCTTAAGTACTGATTCAGCCTAATTTATGATGCTATTATTGCAAGAATGGGAGGATACAGAGTATGAGTGTTAAATTACATGTTCACCTACCATAGGAGATTAATAAAACTAAAAATTGAAGAGAAAAAAGCATAAACATATTATTTAGAAATGAGGTAAATCCAAAAGAAATAATCAAAATGGTCGTCTCTGAAAAACAGAAAATTGGGGTAAAAAGTGGGGTTTTGTTTTTAAAAAAATAAATCCTACACTAGGTACTTAACTAAGTTATGTGTATGTATTACACTATTTTAATTTCAAAACTGTAGCACCAAGGATATGCAAAATTTAAAGCCTCATTTGTTTAAAGTTTAGATTCCGGCTTACTTTAATGGGAAACTGTTCTACTCAAGAGATTTTCTTTTTCTTTCATGGTAACTCTTCGAAATGATAAAATTAACTCTCTAAAGAAGTTAGGCATAAATATGACTCTAAATGCTTTTAGTGCTTCTTCAAGGAAATAGGATAGGAATTTTATTCTTGGATTAGCTAGTACTTCCTTCTGCCCAATCTTAGCATTTGTTCAGAAGCCACAAAAAAAGCATCCAAAGTGAGGGTTCTTAGAGTTCAATAACACTAAATGAGAAGGTACTGCATGATTTAAAGACAAAATTTTAAACTTCATATATTAAATTCTTGGGAAGAAAACTTTTATAAAGCTTAACAAGAATGGTAACTACTATAACTGTACCAGAGTAGTAAGTGAAAAAGGCATAACTAATGCTTAATTGCAAAACTTATGTTCTTGTCTATTAACATGGTGGGGAAGTCTACCCACTCTAAAGTAAATCTTTCATTGTATCAGTTGACTGTCATTGCTACGAGCTAGGTTAGCCCACTTATAATCAATAGATATTAATATTGCTAAAATCTTTACCCAATTTCCTCCCCCCTCAACTAAGCCAATTTTAAAACATACCTGAACTCTAAATCTCCAGGTTGATCCAACAGGTATCCCTGGAATAGGTCCATAATGATTAGAAGGGACTATTGTACATTCCCTGGTACGACCAACACAAGCCATTCCCTACAAAGCCACAAAACAAGCTGTTTGAGAAATCAGTTAAGTTTAAATTTTAAAGAAAGCCCTTATTTCCCATAAAACATAACTAGACAAGAAATCCAACTATTTATATATATTAAGCATCAGTGATATTAATAAATAACTATATTGTTTAATCTTTTATACCACTACTATTATTGGTATTTAAACATTATGACTTGTGCCAGGAAGAGAAGAAGAATTTCTTCTTTACCCTGCCCCAGTCTCTCCGGCTTTCAGTACTAGCTGATGGCATCTTTGCTTTTTTTTTGCTCATCTTAAGTTTTTCACCAGCCTTTACAACTTCACTGGAATCAGTTTTACAGGATGGGCAATACCTTTAAAAAAAAATTACAAAGGAATATTAATAAAACCATATTAAAGCTAGTAACAGAATATGGCCATTCTAGGAACAAGTTTTAAGATGTAATAAAAAGAGCTTCAGCTGGCATTAAAAGTATTTAACATCTCAAAATATTTACATGGCCAGGTGGGCCAAAAAAGAAAAAATTCTCGTCATTCTTTCAGAAAACCTGAGAACAAATAAACACTACTATAGATCATAGAAAGAGTATCTAGCCCAGCCGGGTGGCAGGCAGGGCCATCCACAAAGGTTCCCAAGAGGAAGTCATATTAAAGTAAAAACCTGAAGGATGAATATCATCCTAAAGTTAAGAAAGGAAGAAAATGTTTCCAAGAAGAAAATGTGTCCTGTGTAAAAGCCCATAGGAATGAAAGAACATGGCTTATTCAAGGAGCTGAAAGATATTCAATCTGGATAGAGTGTAGCATACTACCACAGGAAGGGAGTATGAGACAGCTAGAGCAATCAACTAAATAATACTATGCAGGGCCCAGTAAGGCAAAATAAAACTTCTGGAGCTAAGGAATCACAGATTCCATATTAAGAAGGGATTGGACGAGGACAAAAATGGAGCTGGAGAGCATTTCAAAAGGTGTTGCAATAATCTATACATGCCAATATCAAGTAACCATTGGCTGTAACATTTTAAGTACTTTACTTTGCACTATGTCTCTTTAGAAATCAACTTATGGTGGTTCAAATACATATTTTATATTCAATTCTTAACGTAACAAAGAAAAACCTGATAATCATACCAGTATTCCTCTTCAGGGATCTTATCCAAAGGTGGGTTCAGGCAGTAAATATGATAGGCCATATTACACTCATCACATAGAAGTTGCATGCTGGGTTCCTGTTTTCCACCACATATACGACAGGAGCAAGAATGGCAATTCTTATCTGGGTCACCTCCACACAAGTTACATTCTGGGTCATTTTTCCCTGTTAAGAACAAAATCATAGCAAGTCTAGTTGTAAAGTCACTTTTACAGCTATGAATCTTATAAAGAAAAATCCATGGAAATAGCATATAAGCTTTCTTAACGAAAAGAAAAGAATCATAAAAGGAGTAATCAAGTGTGGGACTTTAAGAATAAATGCCTTGGGTGGGCCACGGTGCCTCACCTGCCATGCTGGAGACCCGGGTTCGATTCCCGGTGCTGCCCATACAAAAAGAGAAAAAAAAGTTTGAATCTTATCCCACACTTAATCAGAATTTGAGGGATGGGGCCCAGACACATGTCAGTGAAAAATTTAATAACCAGTAACCCTAAGTACATTTATACTTTTGCCTTAATTATTTATATTGGTTAGACCCATAGGACCCATAATGTGCACCAACATACCCAAACACCTCAATGAATGCAGCGATGTGCTGTGGGACACCATAATATTTTAAGGGGAACAAATTAACATCTGTCAGACACCATATGAACTACTATCATTAAGTTGTTTGAATCTACTACTTTAAAATGGAATTGATACATGTTTGTTTTGACTTGCAGATGCTGTGAAAAAATTACTGAGACACTAAAGACTCAATGAACTGGAAAATTTGGGAAACTCGAGGCAAGAACTTAGCAAGATGCCTAATTCCATTCAAAGGCATGTAAGTTAACATGTTGGGTCTATAATATCAATTAGACTAGGAAAAAACCAAGTAGATAAATAAGGATATGGAGAAATGAGTAAAATGTGCCCAGAAATAGTTACATAGAACATACTATATGGTTCTTAATTCAAATCTAGATATCTAAGTATTATATCCTCGAAAAATGAGAATGGCTTAGACTGGTAAGGTGGAAGCCTAATTATTGATCTGTTAAAGGTCTTGTCTTGTTCTAATCTTGAAAATTGTGATTAGATTAGGAAGGAGGGATTGTAGGAAGATGGCAGCACAGGAAACTCCAGGAATTGTTGTTCTAACAAAACAACTAATGAACTGGAAGGAACTGTCTGAATTGATTATTTTGAAACTATAGAGTCTGGTGGAACATTGTAGAACATCCAAGGAAGAGCTGGAAGAAGAGGTTGATAACTGCGGTAAACACTAGTGAATTTTACATTCAGTGTAGAGACTATCATCACCGCTCCCTGAGACAGGCAGCAGTGGGATCTGCAGCCCTGGTACCTGGTGCAGCTTGCTGGTGACAGAGTGGCACACAAAGAGCTAGGACTCCCAAATCTGGGGTATGCAGTCTGGTCACTGATCACTGCTTTTGAACAGTTACTTCAGATCACTGACAGAGGCTCTGAGGGTAGCCACTGTTTCCACCCCTCTCAGACAAAAGTAGCAGAGGAACCTTAAACACGGTAGCTTTCCTCTGAACTACAGAAAACAGTTAAAGGGCTGCAGTAACTGGATGAGCATCAAATCAAGAAAAGCTTTAAAAATCATAGGAGAAACTGCTGGCCTCTCCCTGTGTCCTCTTCCCAGACCAGCACAGAACCACCCTGTTCTTCCATGTGGGTCCCTGTCCTTGTACCGGAATAATCTTCATGGGCATACTGGGGTGTCAGTCAATCCAGAAACCATCTGAAAGATTGATCTAGGAAACTCTTCCTAGACATGGCCCTACCCAAATTTGCCCTCCAGGCAGAAGCAGCTTTGGGACAGCCAAAGCAATATAAGAAGTAATTAAGTTAAAACAGCCTAGTGCAAAGGCTTACCTCCTTTAAATTATACAACAGAGCACCCAGAGAGGAAGAAACTCTATTTCTTAAGAAGTTGAAGGCTCATCTGAGTTACAATGAATAGAGGAATTCCCAACGCCACCAGCAAGCACAAGCCCAGGAAAAGGCACAGGTTCAAAAAAGATGGAGAAGGACTGATCTATGTAGAGCCAATTTGCAAAATGGGGAAAGGTATTTTTGTGTGTGTGTTGGTTTGTTTGGTTTTGTTAGCTCTTGGAACTCAAAGAAATCTCTTTCATAACACTAGTCGTGCACAAACTCAAGAACAGACAGCTCAGGGACTAAATCCTATAGTTAACACTTTAAAATATTAAAACATACATTGTGCAACAAAAGATTAGAGGACAAAGAAAGATGAAATAACCCACGCCACAAAACAAAAGAAAAATCCAGTAAACATCAACAAATGTGACTGTGGGCATACAGGATAAAGACCACACAAAACTACTGGAGTTGCAGAGTCTTATAATGCAGAATGTAGGGGATCTGGAGATACACAGAACTAGAGATAGGTGAATGACTACCTAATGAGGATGAATTTAAATATATGGGAATGGATAGAAGTGATGGTAATTCATTAGTGGGTTTTTAAGTAATATTGCCATATTGATGGTAAGAATGATTGAAAGGGATTGTATACAGCCAAGTATTGCACCAATTAACACTACAAATATAAATTCTTACATGAACTACTTCAAAAGTATGAGTCTTGTACAAAGAGTCAACAGTAGAGTGAAAAACTATTATTGCACACTATGGTCTATATTTAACAGGAAGACATCACCAGTACCATTGGAATACTAGGGGTAAATAATGGGTATGAAGGACCAGAGTTAAGGGAAATTTTTTATTTTCTTTTTGGTGAGGGTATTGTTTCTGTTATTTCTCTATTTGGAGTAAGGAAAACTGTCTAAAATTGAAAATGATGATGACTGTACAACTAACTAGGATACCGTGAGACATGGATTGTTTATTTGGACACTTCCAATGGATGGAGGTGGTTGAAGGGCACACTGATTGGGAAGCAGAAAGGCAAACTGTGGTGTATCTGTATGGTGGAATATTGCGGGGCTACAGAAAGGAATGAAGCCATGAGGCAAGCAATGAGGTGAATGAACCTTGAGGACATTATGTTGTCCAAAATAAGCCAGAAACAAAAGGACAAATATCGGACAGTGTCTTTTAGAAAACACTTTTAAGAAAACTGGGGCCTAGATTATAAGCTCTTATACCAATAACATTTATTCCTGAGGTTTAAGTGTTATTTCTAGATCCTGAGATGCACACACACAGCATCTCATACATATACACACGCACACAGCATCACACAGAGCATCCCCCCACACACCCCCCGCATCTCGCGCACACCCACCCCCCCGCATCTCTAATACACCCACACCCCCCCGCATCTCTAATACACCCACACCCCCCCCGCATCTCTAATACACCCACACCCCCCCCGCATCTCTAATACACCCACACCCCCCCGCATCTCTAATACACCCACACCCCCCCGCATCTCTAATACACCCACACCCCCCCCGCATCTCTAATACACCCACACCCCCCCCGCATCTCTAATACACCCACACCCCCCCGCATCTCTAATACACCCACACCCCCCCCGCATCTCTAATACACCCACACCCCCCCGCATCTCTAATACACCCACACCCCCCCGCATCTCTAATACACCCACACCCCCCCCGCATCTCTAATACACCCACACCCCCCCCGCATCTCTAATACACCCACACCCCCCCGCATCTCTAATACACCCACACACCCCCCGCATCTCTAATACACCCACACCCCCCCGCATCTCTAATACACCCACACCCCCCCATCTCTAATACACCCACACATCCCCGCATCTCTAATACACCCACACCCCGCATCTCTAATACACCCACACCCCGCATCTCTAATACACACACACACCCCATCTCTAATACACACACACACCATCTCTAATACACACACACACACACCCCATCTCATACACACACACACACACCATCTCATATATATACACACACCATCTCATATATATACATACAGCACCTCATATATATACATACAGTATCTCATATATATATACAGCATCTCATATATATACAGCATCTCATATATATATACAGCATCTCATATATATATATACAGCATCTCATATATATATATATACACAGCATCTCTATATATACAGCATCTCATATATATATATAACATTGTATTTCCCTGGACTTTGGGTACCTGTGTGACACCTAAGAGTCAGAGGTGGAGTTCTACAGCTCTGAAAGTCAGCATTGCTACATACAACAACTATTCAAGATACCCAAAAAGAGATCAGGCTTCAATAAGAGAAAAGGAAAGAAGCCCACATGGTTGGGACTAAATCAGAATGAAGGGTAAAGGATGATAGTGTCTGTATTCTACAACTTCCCCTACTGTATGAGAACAAAGGAAGAAAACTTTATTTTGTCCAAAACCAAAATTTTCTGTAGCACACAACCTAATTCAATCAGTCTGGATAGCTCATTTAAACAATCCAAATATATGGAGCCCAGAACGGAAACAGGGGTTGTAATTCTGTATGGCTTAATGTAATACCTGGATACATCCTAGAGTATGTTGGGCAGGTAATTAAAAAATATTAACAAAGTCTCTTGAGGAAATGGAGAAAAATATTAGCAAAGTTTCTTGAGGAAATGGGAGAAAAGAAAAATACTGGAGTAGAAGACCACAATAAATGAAATGAAAAATTCCCTAGCAGGTATTCAAAAGTAGAATGGAGCAAGCAAAAGAAAAATAAGCGAATTCAGAGATAAGATATTTGAAATGAGTCAAGCTGAAGAGCAGAAAGAAAAAATAATATTAATAAAAGGGAATAAAAAATAAAGATAAAAATAAGACCTGTGGAACACCATTAAGTATACCAATATATGCATTATGGAAGTGCTAGAGAAGAACGGGGAAGAAGGACTATTCAAAGAAATAATTACAGAAAACTCCCCCCAAGTAAAAGATATGAACATTCACATTCAAGAAGTCTAAGAAACCCCAAAAGGATAAACTTAAAGAGAGCCATACCCAGACATATAATAGTCAAATTGCTGAATATAACGGACAAGGAGAGGTCTGAAAGCTGCAAAAGAAAAACAATCTGCTAAGTACAAGGCAGTGTCCAATAAAATTAACTTCTAATTTCTCAATGGAAATCATGGAGACAAGAAGGCAGTGGCAGGAAATATTTAAAGTGTTGAAAGAAAACAATTCCCAAGGAAGAATTTTACATCCTGCCAGACTGCCCTTCAAAAATGAGGGAGTGATTAAGATATCTGCAGATAAATAACAGCTCGTCACCATTAGACCTGCCCAACAAGCAATGCTAAAGAGGGTTGTTTAGAATGAAAGGAAAGTGGGTAAAAGTGACCAAAAAACCAAAAATCTTTGATAAAGGTTATCATGGGCATCTATAGATGCCTATCATATTGGCATCTATAAATGTTAGTACTTATTGTATAGAATTTCTTGATATTTAAATTCCACTTTTTACTCATTACAAGTTAAAAAAATGTAAAGCATAAGAAGTTATGACAAATCAATGGTTTGGGAAATACAATGCATGAAGATATAATTTTAATCCCCCTATCCCATATTAATGACAGCCCCTTCCAACATGAAAAAGTTAGACTTGGCATAACCCAAATACCCCTAGAGTGGGAGAAAGACCAAAGGTGATGGTGGAGTTATACAGAGAAGGTCAGGGATAAGAAAGGAGCATGAGTCCTGAATCATTATACTGATTTTTTTTTAGCCTCTAGTACCTTAGAGCAGCTATATAAAAACCTAAAATTGCAGAATTGTAACCCATACCAAACTCAAATTGTTGCAATGTACTTTGAAATTTATTGCTTTTATGTATATATGTTATTTAAAAAGAAGGTGGAATATAACAGAGAAGATAGGATTTAACAAATGATTATAACTGCTGAATCATTATATTGGTATTTGTTGGTCTCCAGTATCTTGGAGCAGCTAGAAGAAAAAACAAAAAATTGTGGAACTGTAACCCATACCAAACTTTAAAATCTGCTCTTTAACTACATGTTAAAATGTACTTGGAAATGTATTGCTTTTTGTATATATATGTATTTCAAAAAAAGATAATTTTAACAAGAACAAACAAAAAGGTGGGCAGACAGGAGGTATAGGAACATATTTTACATGTGTGCTATTGAAGTTATGTTGATATTAAACCAAACATGACTGCTATACAGTTAGAATGTGAAACTTTAGCCCCAAAGTAACCACAAAGAAAATATATGAAAAATATACAGAGAGAAATAAGGGACTCAAAATAGTACAATAAAGAAAAGACAATAGATAAGAAAACAGGTATTAATAGAAGAACCGAGGGAAAGAAGTAAGACATACAAATACTATGTAGCAAAATGACAGAAGAAAGTCTTGCATTATCGGTAGTTACATTAAATGTAAATGGATTAAACTTTCCAGTCAAAAGGCAGAAATTGCCAGAATAGGTTAAAAAAAAAAAAGGTGACCTAACTATATGCTTTTACACCCTTGTGTAAAAGCACCTTAATTCAAAGACCAAGGAGGGTGAAAGTGAAAAGATGGGGAAAAGTATATATCATGCAAAACAAATAAAAGAGAGCTGGTAAAATTATAACAATCACATAAAATAGACTTTAAGTCAAAAATTATTATGTGAGACAAAGGAGGTCACTATATGCAAATAAATGGGTGAATTCAACAGAGACACAGTAATACATACATATATATTAGTACCTAAGAGCAGAATCCCAAAATATGAGGCAAATACTGACAAATCTGAAGGAAGAAATACAGCTCTAAATACATATAGGAAAATCCAATATACCACATTTAATAATAGTTAGAACTTCTAGCAGAAGATAAAGGAAATACAGGTCTTCAACAATACTACAGACCAATTGGACCTAACAAACAGAGAGAACTCTTCACTCAACAGCAGTGGAATACAGATTCTTCTCTACTACACATGGATCACTCTCCAGGATATACCATATGTCAGGTCAAAAACAAGTTTCAATAAAAGAAGAGATATTGAAATCATACAATGTACCTTCTCTGACCACAAAGGAATCAAGCTAAAAATCAGTAACACAAATTAAACAATACAGTCTTAAGCAACCAATGGGGTCAAAGAAAATTTCACAAGGGAAAGTATCTTGAGGTGAATGAGAACGATCATATAACATATCAAAACATATGATATGTAACAAAAGCAGTGAGAAGAGGAAAATTTTACGGCTCTTAACACTTGTAGTAAAAAGGAAGAAAGATATCAAATCAGAGATCTAATCTTACAACTGGAGGATCTAGAAAAAGAAGAGAAGCAAAATCCAAAGCTGCTCAAGTAGAAAGAATGAAGGAAATAAAGATTAACATGCAGATAAATGAAATAAAATTAAAAAAACAACTCAGAGAATCAACAAACCAAAGCTTAATTCTTTAAAAAGATCAATAGAGTTGACAAACCCTAGCTAGACTGACAAAGGAAAAAAGAGGAAGCAAATAACTAGAACCAGAAATGAAAGGGGCGGGGGGAGGATATTACCAAAGCCACAGAAGAAAGAGGATACTATAAACAAATGCACACAAATTTGATAACCTAGACAAAATAGCCAAATTCCCAGAAACCCACAAACTGCCTACACTGACTTAATAGATGATTTCATCAAACCAATCACCAGTAAAGAGATACTGATTCAGTAATCAAAAATTGATTGAAAAGCCTAGGATCAGATGGCTTCACTGGTGAATTTTACTGAACATTCCAAGAGAAATAATACCAATCCTGCTCAAACTCTTCCAAAAAACTGAAGAGGAGGGAACAGTTCATTTTTTGAGACCAATATTATCTCCACAGTAAAGCTAGAGAGAAAGAGCCACAAAGGAAAATTACAGGGCAGTATCTTTTATGAATACAGATGCGAAAATTCTCAATAAAATACTAGCAAACTGAATCCAATAGCCCGTAAAATGAAATTACACACTATGATCAAGTGAGATTGATTCCAGGAACGCAAGGATGATTCAACATAGTAACATTAACATAATACACTACATTAATAGAACAAAGGGAAAATCCACTTGGTCATCTCAATTGACAGAAAAAAGACAACTGACAGAATCATCACCCTATCTTGAGAAAAACACATAGAAACAAGGATGCCCACGGACACCACTGTTATTCAACACTGCACTACAAGTTCTAGGCAGAGCAATCGGGCAAGAAAAATAAAAAGGCATCTAAACTGGAAAAGATGATGTAAAAATTTCCCTATCTGCAGATGGCCTGGTCCTATATATATATATATATATATAAAAATCCCTAAAAAAATCTACAACAAAGTTACTAAAGCTAATAAATGAATTCATCAAAGTAGCAGGGTACAAAATCAAAATACGCACCAGTAATGAACAATCTGAAAAGGAAATTAAAAAATTCCATTTACAATAATAACTAAAAGAAATCAAGTATCTAAGAATAAACTTAACCAAAGATATAAAGGATTCATACATGGAAAATGACATGACATTGGTAGAAGAAATCAAAGAAGACCTAAATAAATGGAAAGATATTCTAATGAACTAGAAGACTAAATACTGTCAAGATGCCAATTCTCCCCAAAGTGATTTACAGATTCAACACAATCCCTATCACAATTCCAACAGCTTTCTTTGCAGAAATGGAAAAGCCAATTGTTAAATTTACATGTAAGGGTAAGGGCCCTCAATAGCCAAAACCATCTTAAAAAGGAATGCAGTTGGAGAACTCACATTTACTGATTTTAAACTTAACACAATGCTGCAGTGGTCAAACAACATGGTACTGGCACTGTGAAAGAAATGTAGACCAATGGAATGAAACAGAATTTTGAAATAGATTCTCATCTGCAGTCACCTGACTTCTGATAAGGTTGCCAAATCCACTCAAATGGCAAAGAATAGTCTCTTCAACAAATGGCACAGAAAATTGGATATGCATATGCAAGGTAATGAAAGGTGTCCCCTATCTCACACCATATACAAAAATTAGCTCAAAATTGACCAAAAACCTAAATATAATTACCAGGAATATAAAATTCCTAGGAAAAACACACAGAGAGGTATCTTCAGGATATTGCGTTAGGCAATGGATTCTTAAGCATGATACCAAAAGCATGAGCAACAAGAGAATACAGCTAGCCTCCAACCCAAAAACAAAAAGACAACCCAATTAAAAATGAGCAAAAAGATTGAATAGATATCTCTCCAGAGATATACAAATGGCCAAAAAGC
The DNA here is from genome assembly GCF_023851605.1 of Tamandua tetradactyla. Lineage (NCBI taxonomy): Eukaryota > Metazoa > Chordata > Mammalia > Pilosa > Myrmecophagidae > Tamandua > Tamandua tetradactyla. Next base: position 91,336,799 of record NC_135328.1, read on the forward strand.
ACATAAAAGAGCACATTACCAGCCATTAAGGAAATGCAAATGAAATCCACAACTAGATACCATTTTCCACCCACCAGAATGGCTACTATTAAAAATACAGAAAGTTAAAAGTGCTGGAGAGTATGTGGTAAAATAGGAATACTTATTCATACTTATTCATTGTTGGTAGGTATAAAACATGGTATGCTGTTGCGGAAAACAGTTTGGTGGCTCCTCAGAAAGTTAAGTATAGAATTACCGTAGGACTTGCAAACCCATGCTTGGTATTTATACATGAGAACTGAAAGCAGATACTTGAATAGATGGCAGCACATTAAGGTTCATAGTGGCATTATTCACAATTGCCAAAAGATGGAAGCAACCCAAGTGTCCATCAACAGGTGAATGGATAAACAAAACATGGCATATACATAAAATGAAATATTCAGCTGTGAAAAGAAACAATGGTCTGATACACGTGGCAACATGAAAGAAACTTTAAGACATCATGTTGAGTGAAATTAGCTGGATACATAAAACAATGTTGATTGAGCTCATTAATATGAGCAAAGTCATAGTCAGAAACTATAATACAGGTCAACGGGGCTAGGGTATGGAATAGGCAGTTTATATTTAGTTGGTATAGATTTTCGGTTTAGGTAAAGGAAAATTTTAATAATGAATGGTGGTGATGGGAACACAACATGGTGACTGTAATTAACACCAGTGAATTATAGATCTGAATGTGGTTAAGAGGTGATATTTTAGGTTTTATATATAAATTCACTGTAGGACTGCACAACACCAAGAGCAAACCCTAATACCCTAATGTAATCTATGGACTACATAGTTAATAGTACAATTATAACAATATTCTCTCAGCAATTGTAAGAAAGGTACCATACTAATGTAAAATGTTAATGGGAACAGGCATATGGGAATTCTGTATATTCTGGATTGTTTTTCTGTAAACCTACAACTTCTCTAATTTAAAAAAAGAAAAAGAGGGCAGGCCACAATGGCTCAGTAGGCAGAGTCCTCACCTGCCATGCTGCAGACCTGGGCTCAATTCCGGGTGCCTGTCCATGCAACAACAACAACAACAACAAAAAGAAGTAATTCTGGACTCTTTACCCTTGAATATTCTTTTCCAGAATATACTAGACATCAACACATGGCATAGTCAAGTGGATTGTTCTCCACACACAAAAAGTTCAGAATTAAGAGAGAATAAAGATGTAATCTATCTGGAAAGACAGTAATTATGAAAAGACCTACAATCTAGTCCTACCTCTGTTACCAATACTTTCTAATATTAAGCAAATAAAATGTGTGCATGAAGAGGTAAGGCTTTGTTCTAACAGTCTCATTATTATATAATCCTCATTTATCACCTCCCAGAAATTCAAAGCTCAATCAGTACTTATATTTTCAGTCTCTACTGGTATAAAATCTTTTTATTAAAAATTAATCTCAGATGTCCATAACATAACTGAAATAGGGTTTTTATTTTTAAAAGATTCTGTAACTGAGTTAACAGCAATAAAATGCCAAGATAAAAATATCTTTCTTTGAAATAAAAATATCACTTGAGAAAAATCCATTCAACCAAAATGGATCTTAGATTCAAGTTGTGGTCTTGAAAACAAATTTGTAAGGTATACAGTTTTGTACTTTTCAAGTTATTCCGTGGCTAGTTAAAATACCAACCATAAAACCATGATAGTCTTAAACCCAAATGAAAAATCCATACTTAAGAATTTTCCATCTGCAAATGAAAGTGGATGGGCTCCAGGTTTCTCAATTTTGTAGATTTCATCTACGAATAGTATCTTGCAGTCATTCAATGTTCCTTCTGAACCCCTGTTTAAAAAAGGAAGAAGAGTTAAGTTTTTCCAGTAAAATTTAAGTCATACGCAAATGATCATTAAAAGTCAATTCAGAAACTCAATGAACTTTGTCTATTTACAAACACTGATCCTAGCTATTCCAATCACTAAGCTTTTTCTACTTTTAAGAGTAGAAAAAGTCTAATAGTGATAGTTAACATTCAAAGCTAAGTGTAAATATTAGGGGAAAAATTCAGAGACTTCATTCTTCATACAATATGGCATAAGAAAACTGCTATCTATTAAATACAATTTAAAGACTAGATAAAATAAACACTCAACTAAAAGATTTAAATACATTTCCAATAAATACAGTAAATTTCTGCTAAAAAAAAAAGATGGCTACTTGTTAAAAAGAAAATGTTTTGAATACGAAGCCATATTTGCCCTACACGCAATTTATACCTGTTTACCTATGCTTCTTCAAAGTTTCCTAACTATGATTGTGGACTTATTTCTTTTAATCTATCAACGTCTGCTTTGCATTTTCGAGTCTATGTTACCGAGTGGATAAAATTTAGAATGCTTACATCTTCTTATGAAATGCTTCTCTTTATCTTTACTTATGCATCCTGCATAAATTCTACCCTTGCTTGGTTAGCATTTGCTTGGTGACTTTTTCCATCCTCTCATCTTTCCTTTTATACACACAAATGCAGAGAAACTATGTAAACAAATGTATAGCTCTGGCAATTATAAGGTGTACCTTCTTCTAATTGCCAACCACGACAAGAGATAAACTATGTCAGCCACTCCAAAAGCCCATCACACCCCCCTCCCAACCACAATCCCTATACATACCTTCCGAAGAGTTCTACCTATATTAATTTTCTTTAATTTTCCACAGTTTTATTACTCATCTACCTCCCTAACTATTATGGCATAGTTTTTGCCTGCTTTAAAGTCCCAGGTATATAAATCCCCATACTATCTCTTTCTTCTTTGCAATATACAATTGAAGAAACCCTATCACATGTCCTATGGAGTTTCCCACAGTTCTGATTTCAATATTACCTGTAATGTAGTCCAAACAGTTTTTTTTCACATCTGTATTTCCTGTAAATTGCTAGCTGCAGGAGTAGAGGACAGCAAACCTTGGTCTGCTGCCTGTTTTTATAAATAAAAGTTTATTGGAACACAGTCATGCCTACTAGTTGATATGTTGTATATGGCTGTCTTAATGCTACAACAGAGAGTTGAATAAATAATAGTGACAGAGAACATCTGGCCCCCAAAGGCTAAATAATATAATATCTGACCCTTCACAGAAAAATCTGCCTTGCTCTAAAGGCATAATCAGATTCAGGTTCATTTTTTGGTAAGACTACCTCGCAGGTCTATTTCCATCAGGAGGTACCTAGTTATTTAGTGCCCCTTTTCCTTGATAACAGCCACTGATGCTCAAGGCCTAGATCTAATGATTCACTGGAGTATGTAAAATGCTGATATTCCAATTCTATCATCCCCTTCTCATTTATTTGCTGGAATAACTACATAAAGAGAAACCTGACCCTCAACAACTATTTGCTTACTCAGGTGCATCATTCATACAATAAAAGCAGGTTAAATGCTTTCTTTTAAGACTTTTAAAAACAAATAGTTCTTTAACATCTTCCACAGGTGACCAATGAGTTTTTGTATTACTATGAACTTATGGATTTAAATATATTGATGCAGTTATTTCCCTAATTGATATTCAGATTGTCCCATCTTTGGCCAGTGGGAATGTCCAGGTTGACCTTGTACATTTCCTGCTCCCAGCCTGGAGTCTTCTAGCATGAAATGTATTCTAAGACCACCATTCATTTGTGCACTAGGAAAGCTTATTGTAACTATGTTGATCATTGTTTCTAGGCCTTTTCAGTGTAGAGAGCTACAAAATTTAAAAATATACATTCATACAAAATACCTCAAGTTCACACTAATAATTCCAGTTCAAATTCAGTATTAAAGAGTATTTATCTATTTTTTTTTAAATGATGTATATGTATCTCTTTTTTCCCCAAACAGAGAATCTTGGTTCTCAAGGGTATCAGGGACACCTAAATTAGATGTCACAAATACTCCTATGCTTTTTCTACATTATGCTGAAGACATTCGTATGTCTTCATGATGACTGAAAATAGTTTTTAAAATTTTTATACATGTTCCCATTTCTTATAGCTGTAATGTACCATTTTGTCAGATTATATATAGTCATTACATATTATACTTTCTCCCTTATATTCTCGTTTAGTCCTAGTTCAAAATGCAGAGATATTTTTTACATTTATCACCACTTTTTATGTCAAATTCCTTTCCAACATCTTGATGATCAGAAACTCGTTTTCTAAAAGATTTCCTAGGAAACACTCACGGGAACAATATTCCCCTAGTTCTTGCAAGTTGATGATAGTTTGTCTACAGCCTTTATACCAAAATTCAATCTGGCCAGAGAAAATCCTTGGCTCACGTGTCTTCGTGGGACACTTTTCTTGTGTGTAAGGGTGTTGGTATTATATTCCTTACTTTCTCTTTTTGCTTCTAACTTTGTATGAAATTTGTTTCAATTTGCTAATTTAAAAAATATATAGTTTAGCTCAACTTTTATAAAGGGTATCATTTCACTTAGCTTTGCTAATCTATAGTGCTAGAATTCCTATGCTTTCTCTGATTTGTTCTGTTTCTTGAGAAATATTCAAAACTATAGGAGTTAAAATCTAAATAGAGACAGAAAGCAGATCAGTCATTGCCTGGAGCCCAAGTTGGGAAGGGAGTGACTAATGGGACCTGTGGGAACCTTCTGAATGATGAGATTATTCTACCTTGTTATGGTGGTGTCTGCATAGATATATATACATACACACACACTCGTCAAAATTCACTGAACTGGGCGGGCCGCGGTGGCTCAGCGGGCAAAGTGCTTGCCTGCTATGCCGGAGGACCTCGGTTCGATTCCCGGCCCCAGCCCATGTAACAAACAAACAAAATACAATAACAAGAAAATGTTTAAAGATGTTTCCCTTTCTTCCTCCCTTCCTTCCTTCCATCCTTCCTTCCTTCTCTCTGTCTTTCCTTCCCTTCCTCCCTCTTTAAAAAAAATAAAAAAAAAAAAAAAAAAAAAAAAAAATTCACTGAACTATAGATGTTACAGTATTCTCACTAGTTTTAGCTGCCTTACTAGTTATCTATTGCTACATAACATCACACCAAAATTTAGCAGCTCCAAACAAAAATTCTTCCACAATTTCTGAGAGGCAGGAATCCAAAAGCAACTTAGCTGGGTAATCCTGGTTTAAGATCTCTCATGAGGGCTGCAGTTTCATCTAAAGGCTTGACTGGGAAAAGATTCACTGGCTGCCTTAAAATCCTTAGAACATGGCAGATGAAACGATCTGAGAGAAAGCTCAAAATGGAAACTGCAATATTTTTATAACCTAATCCTGGAAATGGCATAGCATCACTTCTGCCATAGTATTTTACTGGTCATGAAGTCCAATCCAGGAAAAAACTATGGGTGGGAACTATATAGGGTATTAATACCAGAAGGCAGGAATCCTTGAAGGTCGTCCTGGAAGATGGCTATCATAGCTGCTATTCTCAAATTAGTTTGCTGAGCTAATTTATTATTTTTGGAGTTCCTGGATCTATAATACATCCACAGCTACCCCTCTGCTTCCTCTTGCACAGCCACACAAGTCTTACAGTTTGCAATTGTTTATCTTACCAGATGTCTTGTGGTTTATAGCGATATCTCATCATTCTATTTTGTTGGACGTGTAGCCCATGAGTTTTTGGACCAGATATTCTAGTGGCTCTGTATGTTTTTATAAGGACACGTGGAGAGATTAAAGGTCTATGCTGTTGCCATCTTCTTAGAATCCCACATATCCTTTATTATTTTTAACTTCTGTGACCTTATAGTTAAGGAGCCTTTCTTGCAAGTAGCATATGGGAGCTTAGTTTTAATCTGGTCTATTGTTCTTTGTCTTTAATAGGAATATTTCTTTCATATAATGGCTGATTTATTTTGTTTTGTTCCTGCCATTTTACCTTATGTTTTCTGTTTTACCTCTAATCTTTCTTTTAGTCTCTGTCATTGCCTTCTTTTTGATTAATCAAATATTCATTATTTCATTTGCCCTCTATTAATTTGCTGACCATTCTTCATTTTTAGTGGTTTCCCTAGAGATAGTACTACATACACCTGCCATATTAATCTACTTTAAATTTTACTTTTATAACCTCCCTGGTAATACTAAAATCCCAAAATTTCATTCACCTCTCTCATGTTTTATAATATCGTCATGAGTTTTTCCTACATATATTTTTAAATCTACTATTATTTTGAATAATCTGTTTGTATTTACCCATATATTTTATCTTTCCCTTGCTCTTAATTTGGAAATACAGGAAAGTATTTCTATATGTGATCATCTTTTTTCTGATCTTTTTTGTATTTCTTTTAGTGTTCTTGGAGTTTAATTCTCTCAGGTTTTCTTGCTAACATCTTTATTTCAGATTCACTTTTGAAGGACATTTTAATTAGAAATGTATTTCTAAGTTAGGAATTTCTTTTAAAATTTCATCACTTTCAGGTACCATTCCAATTATCTTCTACCTTACATCGTTTCTAATGAAAAGTCAGTTATTTTTCCTTTGTTTATTTTCGTTTTCAGTAGTTGTATCATGATATGCTGCTTTACATTTTCTTAAACCCTGCTTAGGGTTCATATCTTTTATCAGTTTCAGAAAAACCTGGCTATTACTTTTTCAAATATTTTTTTCACCTCCCTCTCTCGTCTTTGGCAACTCCAATGAGACCCTCTCACAAAGTTCTAGATGTCTAAAGCTCTTTATTTCTGTTTTCCTTTCTTTTTTTCTGTTACGCACATTCCTTTATGCCATACCACAATGAAACTGACCTGGAATGGGACAGCCTAAGAACCCTTAAATAAAGCTGGGAACAGTTAACAGGAGCCACTTCTCTTAAAGATCAACAGGAAATAAAACCAACTTGCAGATACAGATAGAAAGTAAACATATTTGTTCCAATATTATCACTAGATAAAAGGAAAAACCATATGCTGAGAATTAAGCCATAAGTTAGGAGTCATGTAGGGGGATTGCAGGTCTGATTTCACACTACTTGTTTGGTCTTTAAAAAAAAAAAAAAAAAGGTCCTGCAGAGAATTTAATTTAAAGTTAAATGGCACTCTGAAGTGACTGGAAAAAGCAAACTCAAATTTTCTCTGAAAGAACTTTAGTCAGCCCAGTAGCAGGTTTTAGAAACATACTGACCTCAGAGATGTTAAAATATGAAAAACCGTGTATCTCAGAATCTATGAAGTACTGTATTTACTGAATATTCATTGTGACCAACATCTAAAACAGAGCCTGGTACACAACAGCCAACAAAAATCAAGACATTAGTATTCCATTGGTAGGCAGAAGAGTAGCCCCCTAAAAAATGTTAATATCCTAATCTTTGGAACCTATAAATGTGTTATCTTACATGGAAAAATAGGCTTTACATAAGAGTGGAAGAGGGAGGCAGAGGAGAGTCAGAAGGAGATGTGACTACTGAAGAATGGACAGAGAAAGACGTAAGTTTGCTGGCTTTAAAGATAGTGGACGGGGCTGACAATCAAGGAATGCGGAAGGCTTCTAGAGGCCTAGCAAGCAAATTCTCCCTTAGAATCATCCCTGTTGATACCTCAATTTTAGCCCAGTGAACGTCACTTAAGACTTCTGACTTCCGGAAATGTAATACAATACGTTTTCTGTAAGCCTCTAAATTTGTGGCTAATTACACTAGCTACAAGAAATGAATAGAAGTGAACCAGAGAAACAAATGTCAGGTGACAATTAATACTATAAAAAAAAAAGTAAGCCAGAGCAAGGGGGAGTTCAAGTAACCTAAGTCTAGAATGTGTACGTGTGATTTCACATGGGTGATCAAGAAACATCTCTTTGAAGTGACATTTAAGCATGGAACTGTAACAAGAAATAGAGCAAACCAGATGGATAGCTATGTGCCACAGACCAGGCAGAAGGAATAGCAAGTGGAAAGTCCCCAAGGCAGGAGCAGGTTTGCATATTTAAGCAACAGGGAGGCCAGTATAGTTGGATCGCAGTGAGCTTTGATAATGACAGTAAGTTTGTATTTTGTAAAAATGCAAATTTAATAAGAAAAACACTGAATAGATTTTATGATAAAATAGGTATTAATAATAATTTACTACATAATGAAACCCCATAAAGTAACCCTGAAAATAAAGTACATCCATAGTTTTAGTAAGGTTAGATAAATTATCTTCTTGCTACAGGATATAAATTCTACTTTACTTATGAATATCAAAACTAGTAAAACTTCACATGGTATTATGTACAATATATAATAGTAAGTGAACAAAAATAATGAAAAATAAAAATCAAACCCCAGATTTGTTTTAAATTTTCTCCCAAGAAAGTAAAAGACATAACAAAACAAACACAGAAAAATCACAACTTAAAAACAGAGTTTGATGTCTAGATTCAGATAGCTCAGGCATATTCACTTTTTTTTTTTTTAAGGTACATGGTCCAGGAATGGAACCCAGGTCTCCCACATGGAACACAGACATTCTACCACTTTCTGGTACTCAAATTAAACATGCATGAACTTTAATTCTAAGTTCCTTATCCTATCTACAAAGCAGATTAAAAATCATGTCCTGAATTTGCTTCTTCCTTTGTACCACCAATATAACAGAGAGGGGAGCAAAGCTGAAAGTTCTTTGCACAAGTCTAAAAGTGATAAACCTCTGGGGAGACAGCTCAAAAAGTTACAAACTAAATTAAGGAAGAAAAGGGAAAAGGAAAATCACATGTAGACATTAAGATGATGTCTACAGGCAAGTTTATGCCAATAAATTTTAAACAAAGTTATCAAATTTCTAGAAAATTAAATTCTACTTAAAAAAGAAACAAATTCTAAACAGTCTTACGATGATTAAAGAAATTGAGCCAATAATAAAAAAATTTCCCACAAAGAAAACTGCCCCAGATGACTTCACTGAGGAGTTATACTAAACATTCAAAAAAGTACACAAAACTCTACTGTAAGAGAAAAAAAACATTCCAAATTGCCTTTTGAACTAGATAGGAAAACAAATTGCATATTTCACTAATTAATAAAAAAGCAAAAATCCTCTACAAAATACTGAGAAACTAAATGGTGACGGAGGAGTGGGGGAGAAAAAAAATACCTCACAAATGAACTGCAAGGTTGATTTTTCCTTTGTTTACATCAAGAAAAAAAATCTCATTAACATACTAAAGGGGAAAAAAGAACATCCGAATAGATGTAGGAAATATACCTGATAAAATTCAAAACCATTGAAGATAAAAAAAAAAAAAAGAACAGAAAAGAAAACTATAAAATATCTTATCAAACATTATAGTTACTGGTAAATTTTTCAAAGTTTTATCTTGAGGATCAAGAAAGTAAGAAGGATGCCTGCTATCCTAAATACCACTTTTTTTCAGCAATGTACTAAAGGGCCCAGCTGATGAATTCCAGAGAAAGAAATCAAAAGTAAAGGAAAAGACAAAATGTTATAGTTCAGAGACGATGATTATAATCATAAGAACTCCCCCCAAAACTACATATAAACTAAAATTAAATTCAGTAAGAGTACTGGTTATTTGTATTCTTATATATGAGTATTAAGAGGATAATGAAATAAAAATAGTACGTAAAATAACAACTGGTACCTAAGGTTAAATAAAGATGACAGATATATATGTTTAAAGAGAATTACATCAGATTGAACCATATAAAATTGCCAACATTTGAGTATTTTTCAACCTACGAAACCAAAAATTTTATACAGTCCCGTCTAATAAAAGCATGAGAGAAAGGCACTTAAAAGACCTAAAAAAAAAGGAAAGAAATCACATTCAGGGATTAGATATAATGCACTCTTATTAAATCTCCAAGTGACTTTAATGTGGAAATTACCGTGATGATTGGAAAACTCAAATGAAAGTACACAGAATCAAGAACAGATAAGATCTTCTAGAAGAACAAGACAGGATGGACTGCTCTGTTAGATTATGGAAGTATAGAATTGTACAAAATAGACCAATGGTATAGAGACCAAAAGGAAGCATCAAATAAAAAAATATTTGATATGATAGAAGTGATACTGAAGATCAATGGGGAAGGGGGACAGATGCACTTTTCAATAATGGTATTAGGAAAATGATTATCTACCTGTTCTCTTACCTCTCTCTTACTGCACAGAAAAATCCACTCCAAGTGGATTAAAGACCTAAAGAAAGGCAAAAACCACAAAACTTTTAGAAGGTCATAAAGGAGATTATTTTTATGTTCTCCAGGGAAGGAAAGGTTTCATAAGTAAAGCATAAGGAAAAAAATCTGATAAACTCAAGCACATTAAGAAAATGTTTACTTAAACATCATAAATAAAAAAGAGCCATATAGGTGAAGATATTCTCACCCCATACAACTGACAAAAGTCTCGTCTCTGCAATAAGAACTTCTAGACGCAATAAGATAAATCACTCAATTAAGGGAAAAATATGCAGAAACAGTCCCCTTGGGGGACCAGGGAGAATGGAGGAATTATTACATTTCCCCATCTGGGGAATTCCTGAAATTCTCCCAAGCAGGGGTGACAACTTATTCAATAGGCTGAGCCCTCAATCTTGGGGCTCACTCCTATGAAATTTATTCCTGCAAAGGAGAAGCTAAGCTGATTTATAATTATGTGTAACACTCATTTCCAGAGAACCTCTTTTGTTGTTCAAATGTGGCCTAACCCAACTAGGCAGGTAAACTCATTGCCCCTTCCCTTATGCAGGACATGACTCCGAGGGATGCAAATCTCCCTGGCAACATGGGACCTGAATCCTGGGGATGAGCTGGGACACAGCACCATGGGATTGAGAAAGCCTTTTTGAACAAAAGGAGGAAGAGAGAATTGAGACAAATTAAAGTTTCAGTGGCTGAGAGATTTCAAATAGAGTCAAGAGATTATCCTGGAGGTTATTCTTATGCATTATAGAGATATTCCTTTTTAGGTTATAATGTATTGGAGTTGCTAGAGGAAGTACCTGAAACTGTGCTCCAGTAGCCTTGATTCTTGAAGACGACTGTATAACTATATAGCTTTTATAATGTGATTGTGAAAACCTAGTGGCCGATGCTCCTTTTAGCCAGGGTATGAAAATATGATTAAAAAAGAAAATAAGGACAAAAATAAACAATAGGGGGGACTAAAGGGTAAAAATTGGGTAGATTGAAATATCATGGTCAACGAGAGGGGTAAGGGTAAGGGGTAAGGGTAAGGGTGTGTCTTTTCATTTCATTTTCTAGAGTGAAGCAAATGTTCTAAAAATGATCATGTGGTAAATATACAACTATGTGATGATACTGTGTACCAAAGATTGAGCACTATGGATGGACTGTATATGTGTGAAAATTTCTCAAAAATATTTTTTAAAAGTTTTGCAGAAACATTAGGAACAGGTTTGTAACAAAAATAAGCAAACTGCCAATAAACATATGAAACTGTACTCAATCTCATTACTAGTGAGGAAATGCAAATTAAAGCCATGATAAGATACCATTTTACCATCAACTCACCCTATTAGCAAAAGTAAAGTCTAGTAAAACAAAATTAAACATGATGTGAATGCCAACTATGGGAACTGTAATGTGCTGTGGTAGTATAATCTGACACCACACTTATAAAAATATTTGGTCCTATCTATTAAAGGTGAAGATGCACAGATTTTAAAATCTTGCAATTATACTCCTAGATATCATGCACCCTTAGAAAAACCAATTTACATAACAAAAACAAAACAAACCAATTTATATATGCACTAGGACATAGATACAAGAATGTCATGGCAGCATCGTTCACAAGAATTCAAAACTGGAAATAAAAAAATCTATCAATAGCAGAATGCATGCATACCTTCATCCTGATTAATTACCCATTCTTTCCAGTGAGGACAAAAAGTTTCTAACTATGGAAAAAATTACCACTCACAAACAAGCCCTACTGGTTCCTTTTTGGTTCCTGCATTCATAACACTTCTAGTAAGAATTTAAATTTTGGGAGAACAAAATACTTTACAGGACAGTCTGTTTTACTATTGATACATATGTCACATAATAATTCTGTCTAGTGAACCAAAATTTGCTTACCCATAACTTCCATCTGCTCTTAGTTCTAAGTCCCTAAAACCACAGTGTTCTAAATCCACTGCAACTCACCTCAGAATCACTCAGCGAAATGTGTTTTTAAAATAGTAAGGTTTTTTTTTTTCAGCTCATTGCTACAAGTAATGCTATCTCCCTGTCTTGTGCACACACGCATTTTGTACTCAAGAAAACTCCCTACACAGCCAATTTAGATGCTTTCTCTTCTTCTTCATGATTTGTATCCAAATCAGAATTTCAAGTTGTTTAGAAGTCTAACTGATCTACATTCTTAGTCTAGGAACAGAATCATGCCCGTGCTTGTATAATGTTCTGAAATCCATTTTCTAAGCTATCTGCAGCTTCTCACAACATTCCTTTTATTCGTCTCACGAATCCAAAATTTTATCTATAAGGATCCAGAGGCAGTAAATAGATTGACTTTGCAAGCCAGATGGTCTCAGTCACAACTATTCAACAATACTGCTGAATATAAAAGCAGCCACAGATAACACATAAATCAACATGTATTGCTGTATTCCAGCAGAACTCTGTTTACAAAAGCAGGCAGTCAGTGGGCTGTAGTGTGCCAAGCACTACTTTATATTATTAATCATAAGTAGATGCTTGCTTCCAAATTTGTCACCTCCATCCACATCACTAGTAATCCAGTTTACCAGAGACTGAAAAAAAGCATTATTGTGGCTGCTTCTGTCATGTAAACGATTAACGACAGGGTCATTCTACAATTCCCAAAGCCCAATATAACACATCTACTTCTAAGGATTCATTTTAAAGAAATGTACAAAGATGCAAATACAAGTGTGTTAACTGAAACATCATTTATAAAAAAGAACTAGAAAGATTGACAGTGATTTTCCTTTTGTTAATAGTAAATTTGTTTTTATATGTCACCATGTGTGTACACGCAAAGCAAATTTATGACTATTTAGCCAATACTCCATTCAGAAGAATCTGACAGAGAGACAATTTTTTCAAGTGAAAAAAAAGGTAGCCATAAAAATCAGCAAAGTACTACACCGGTTGGGGATAATACTTAAAAGTATTTCCTAAAGAATTAACGATGGCAATATCTGTTTCGGTATTTTCAGGTAGCTTTTTGAAAATTTATTTTAATAACAGCTTTACTGGGATATAATTCATATACATAAAATTCACCCCTTAAGGGTACAATTCAGTGTTTAAATACATATTCACAGAGTTGTATAATCAGGTAACATGTTGCATTTTGAATTCTTTTCACTGAGCTTGTTAAATGATATAAGTTGAAGACTGCTATAAACAAAAATTTCAGCTAGCCTTAGAAATCCAGCAGACAACTGGTTAGGCAGACAATATTATTATCAACATAGATCCTTACAGAAACCATATCTTTACTCAAATGCTTTGATATGTTGCTTAATCTCTAAGAATTATTGTGAGGTAAGTAAAGATTTCTCTCATAAAATGCTCAGTTATTTCTAAGATGCTTCCAAACAACAGCTCCAATCTAGAGATTTAGTAAGGGCATTTCCCATCCTTTACAGGCTGTCATACTAAGAAACCTGCTTAATACCCACAAGTGACATTCCTTGATAAAATCAGTAATTAAATGTTAACAATGAAGAGACTCTTACCCTAGGAGAATTTTCACACGAAGTTCTTTTTTAGTCCGTGAAATTGTCTTCAATGTGGTAACTTCTGCATCAAACCAAAACCCTCTTTCTCCAGGATTTTCTACATTGTAATTAACCATCACCACATCACCAATATTTAGTTCATTCCATTTCAAAGTAGTTCTAGCTCGTGGTCGAAGATCCTTGACTTTCATTTCTAGAGTACCACTCTCTGGATATCTGAGGAGGGAGAAAGAAAGACAAAACACTGCTTATGATTATTGCCAAAGACTAAAATTAGATACAATGTACATAAATATCTAATTGTACAGAGTTAATCATCTAGGTATAAGAGAAAGAGTAAAACTGATTGCAACTTTCTCAAGAGCAGGTATACTTCATGTTGGTCTCACCCATGTATTGTGATGTCAGGCTGGTCTCTTGTATGTATGAACATGAACCCTTTCCCATCACCAGCAGGTCTTGGAGGATCTGGCATTCTTTATGGCTTTTAAAGTGCTGATACAGCGTAAATACCCATGTTTAAGAACACTATCATATCTACTTTGAGGGCTGAATGTGATTTCTGTACAACAGACATAATCATACCTAATCAAACAAGTATTTCTTTTGTAACTTGGATGTTCTGAGTAAGATCATATCATTCTTCCTAACAGAATTTATCAAGTAAATAACGTATAGATATCATTTGAGTTATCACAATATGATTAAATGTTGACCTCCTCCTGATCTTGGAAACCGTTCTAATTCTGCCATTTGCTTTAGGCACACTAAGAACAAGAACTTGGCATATTCCAATAGCCTCCATTTTCCCAGGAAGAAAAAGATAAGTTTCTAGTTCTTACTTGCAGCCAGCTCCCTAGTAACAGCAAGAAAACTGAATTTTATATATAGCAAGAGGCAGAAACAGGAGAAAAAATTCTAGCAGAATCTTCATTTTAATTCATATTTTTAATAATAAGCTTAATATTACCATAAACCTGACCTGAACCTAAAGCTTTAGAAGAGTGCTCAATTTTAGGCCTAACTTCTTGGTATCCTCAAATGGACGACAATATAATAATTCATATTTGGTTTCTATAAAACCAAGAGCTCCCACCTTTATCTTTTGCTAGGTTGAAGGAGAAAGCAACAAGGAACATCTGGTTCCTACTGTTGAAAAGCTCAACTTACTCCAGTAAGTCGAGCAAATTCATGGGCCCTATTGTGGACTTGAATCAGAAACTCTAGGGATGTGACTGAGAAGTCTGTGTTTTCACAAATTCTCTCAGTAATCCTGATACATGCTCATGTTTGAGAATCCAATGTGTTACAGGAACACAAAATAAATATTATACCATAGTGTGATAACATTATCAGGGCAAAAATGAAGGAAAAAGTTCTTTAACCCTTGCCAATCAAGAGTGGTCTGCTCATGATCATTTATTAACTGATCTGAAAAAATTAAAATAAGCAAACTCATTAAGTCAGACTCTAAAATACAGGTTACCAGGGGATGGGGTGAGGACAGGGAAATGGAAGTTAAGACTTAAAATATACAGGGTTCCTATTTGGAATGATGGAAATGTTTGGATAATGGATGGTATGATGGTGACATGACATTGTGAACAGAATTAACGACACATTATTCCGTGTGGAATCTCTAGTTAAACAGCACAATTTAATCATCACTTCAAATGTTTTCATCAATTGAAGAAGAAAATCTCAGGATTAAGAAGGGGTCCGAGACTCTGTCTATTTACTTTATCAGTCATAATTCTCTTCTATAACAAGCCTTCCAAAGAACATCCAACCTCTGCTTGAACAGTTAAGTGATAGAGGGTAATTTAATACCTAAGAAAAGCCATTCTGTCTTCCCAGAGCTCTGATACAAGCAAAAAGAAGATACTCAATACTGGCTCAAAGATAAACTGTTGGAACTCATGTTATCATGAAAAAAATCTATCAAGTCTCCCCATGACAGACCTTCTAATACCTGTCAATCAGAATGTCCCTGATTCTCAATCTCTTCTATGCCAAAACATTATTTTTAGTTCCTTCAACTCATGACAAAGTTCTCAATCCCATTATCCTGGTGTATTCACTCAAAATATGTTTTATTTTCAGCCCGAGTTTACATTACAATTTAATTTCTTCCTACTGTGTGTCCTTGTGAAAGCCACTAATTCTCCATTTCTCATCTACAAACTGTACCTAATGATACAAGGTTGTTTTTAGATCTAAAATGAAAAGTTCTGAGAAGTGTCTAAAACAGTACATGATAGAATATTTAATATTTTGTCATTTTTACACAAAACTAACCCTAAAGAAGGAAACTGATATGGACCCAGAATGTCTATGGTTTTACTCTTCTCCCTCTTTTTCAATTCCACTTTAAAATGGCTAAACCTAGATTTACAAGTCTCTAAGACCAATATTTGGTGTTTATGCACTCATGTTGGTTAACATTGATATACCAGCATTTCCCCTAAGTTATAAAATGAAGACATTAAACCAGATCTTTTAGGGCTTTTCTATTTCTAAAGTTCTACAATCATTTCCTACCTCATTATCCTCAAGGTCATTTAAGACAGAAAACTACCCTAATTTTAGACGAGATTCTCTTCTCAGCTGTAATGTGGAAAGTATATTTTGGCATTAGATACCCAGGATGGAAATACTTTGGACAAAGCATAAAACTTGAACAAAGTTTAAAACTGCATATTAAATCATGTTTATATGAGGTGATAATGTAAACACAATTTCATAGATCACAGCAAGACGATTTAATCTACATTTGTGCTGAAACTGAATTTGTACAGTTTTAGAACAGAATTATAAGTCACCATAGTACAGTATATGGATAAAATAAACCTAAAAGATAAGGCATACAAATGAAATATACATTTTCAAATTTAGTTAAAAAAAGTAAATACAGAAAGGACACATACAACTATTCTTACCAAGGTCAAGAACACACCAAGTGCTCCAATAGTACCTGATATTACTGAATTCCTGGGCACTTTCATTTATGTTTAATACCACATTTAGATAATGATTATTCTAGAACTCCACCTTAGTCCAAATTTTTCAGATTCATTTATCCAACTACATCTCTAACCCAGATGTCCCTGAAGCACCTGAAATCCAGGGTATTCAAAATGGAATTTCCCCATTTCCATAATTTGCTGTTGCTTAGTATTCTCTGGAAGAAATCCCTCATACTCCCAGAAACTTGGGATGTATCCTCAACCTCTTTTATTACACCTCCATCCAGTTACTAGGTTGCGTTTACACCATCCTTTTAATACTTCTTTAACATAACTCCAACTCCTCACAATTCAGACCTGCATTTCTCTGAGACTACTGTAAAGGCCCAACATGTCTCCCTGTCTTTAAGATTATATTTTCCATACATATCATACTTTTTGCCAAAGCAAGTATTCTAAAACACCTATCTACTTAAGATATTTCATGAAGTTTGAAAAACTGTAGGAAAACAGGTACTATCTCAAGCATTGTTAATAAGAAAGCAAAGTAGTGGTCACCTCTTGTACAGGGGAATTTGGCAGTATCCAGCAGAATTGCTTATATATTTACCCTGAGACTAAGGAATTCCACTTCTAGAAATCCATTCCAAAGATAAATGGTAAAAATATGAAAAAGCATATACATAAGGCTATTCATAGCTGCACTAGCAAGAGTAAAATCAAAAGTCTACAACAGAAAACAATTATTTTAAATAGTTATTTTAAATAACATTCATATAATGGCATACTATGTTTCTATAAAAATGGAATGAGGAATATATGCTATGGAATGATCTCTGGGATATATTAACAGTGCATACCATGTATAATATGCTTTATCTAATAAGTGTGTGTGCATGCATGTGGGGGGAATATAGAAACACATGTTTACTAATGTTTTTAAAACAAAGACAAATGAAAGACTAAGAAAGTTAGCTTTTAAATTTTTGAGTAATGAAAATGTCCTAAAATCGACTGTGGCGAACTCTTAAGTGATGATACTGTGAGCCACTGATTATGTAACTTGGATGGAATGAATTGTTTGTGAGTATATCTGAAAATTTCATTAACAATAAAAAACTAATAAAATTACTTATAAAAAGAGGTAAGATAGAGGGAACAGGGGCAGAGGCTTAATTTCTAACGAAGCATGTAAATGTTTCACATAATTATAAGATAAAACCAAAATGTGAGCTAACTCTGAAAACCAAAAGCAAAATGAAACAAGAGGTATACAAGTGGTGGCTTAAAATATACAGAAAAGGACTTGTAAATACACTAAACTGACTGCACATCCCTGATGGGATACTTCCTGAAAACAAAAAGAAATACAAAAAAGCTTTTTAGTAACCATGCTGTTAGCAATATTAGTCCTGTTTCTCTGAAATTACCTATCATGAGCAGAATACAGCAAATCAGTGGTATCGGTATCACCAGAAACCATGATTTTTAGGTAAGAGAAGAGCAGGATAAAGATTAAAGAGATTAAGTTATGGACCTTTAACTCTAAATTTAATAGACAATATCAATATAAACATACATATAGTGTATTTAATAATATATTTCCTAGCTCTGTTCAACAAGAAGACCTAGAAACATGTACAAATAAGCATCAATGAACACTCCTGGCAACCAGAGTATGTCCCCTACATACCATTTCTAATTAAAAATAATTAACTAGCGCTCTTTGAGATATTGGTCACATCCAAATCTGGGGCAGGAAATGAGATGAGCCTGGGACATACTATCATTCCTGAAAGCAAAGAAGCTCTCAAAAACCATATCAGGTCCAATTTCAAGGAATCTCTGTAGGCAAGAGATGGGACAATCTGGGCACAAAAAAGAACCGAGGTAAATTAAAACAAGTGCTAAAGTCTATGAATTCATGATGATACCTAAAAGTAAAAATCTCCTTGGCCAACCATTAGATGATGAACTTATTCATTCTGAAAATTGAAAAGGCCAAGGAATTCCTACCTTTTATAAGTGAATCAGCTGATTAAGGGAAAGTTCTTTATAAGAGAATTAAATAGCCACTAGGCTAAAGAGTGATAGAATGAAGTATCAATATTTTTGTAACACGTAACCCAGTGGGGGGAATAAAAGAAGCAAAATTCTGTAGATTGAGACTTAACCTATCAACTGACTGAATGTAATGAGTAGATCTTGTAGCTAAAGGTAATCAGCAAAAGGTACCCTCTACAGCTGGTCAGCAAGTTTAAGATCTTAGCAGTGCACTGTAGCTGCTAAAGCCACACAAACTGAAATGTCTATTGTTAAGATGATGTAAGGTTTAACTTACTTTGAAATAATCCAGAGGTGGTGGTGGGTGCTGGTATACATACAGCAAGACTGGCCATGAGTAGAAAGCAGTTGAAACTAGGTGATGGGTTTATATTCTGTTTTCAACTTCTGTATATATTTAAATATCTTTATAATGAGAAAATTCTTTGTGGTTCAAGTCAAAGTTCAAATACTAAACATAAAAGGTTCTTCCCACTTTTTAAAGCTTTTTCATATATATGCTCATATGTATGTTATTTTTAACATTTAAGGTTTATAATGAAGACAAGCAGTCTCCTGCTGCAGACCACCACACAAATGACTCCTTCTCCCCAAAGGCAACAGTCTTCATTTTTTAGCTATTTCAGATGGCTATTTATCTCTGTATTTTAAAATAACATCCATGAGTTTTCTTTTTTAATTTTAATGGTTATCCTACAGATCCACCCTCCTTTTCTTTATAATTGCTAACACAAAATACTGCTTTAAGTGCTTATGCATATATAAGCAGTTAATTCATAAAACCCTATGAGGTAGATGTTATTCTATCCCCATTTCACAAATCAGGTATAGGTTGAGTAACTTATCCAAGTTACTTGGTCAGTAGAACTGAACAGAAACGATTCAAACTTGATCATCTGCTTTAGACTGTTCTTACAAAGAATGGCAAACTTTTTCTTGCTCTTAAGCACATATACAACTATGTAGTTTGTTAAATTAATATTGTCTACATGTTGACTAAACAGTTACAACATAGCTAAGTAATGATGTATGCCTTAATTATATTTCCTTTCTTCCACAGCTGTTTCCTTAGAATACCAAACTGACCCTTTTGGTTTCTACTTGCTTAGCTTTCTATGCACCTATATTAAGTCACCTCCATTCTGCCAAAATTGTAAAACTTCTAATGTTAAAACATTTCAGGAACCCTACTAATCTTTTGAGCTTCAAAACATCTCTAGAGCCCTCTGTCCTATTCCAATCTGAACAGGTTTGCTCTATAGGCCTGTTCCACAGCTTTTCTGTTGGGATCTCCTTTCCTTACTTCCTGTGTTGAATCCTGCTTCCTGGATACCATGTCTTTTTCTTGAAGAGCCGAAGGAGAAGTGAAGGTGCTGTGACTGAAGGTTACCTCCTACAAACCCTTTCTCAGGAAGCTGTTTGAAGATTTGTTTCATCAGTGGATAAGCTTCCATTACAAGGGGACAAAGCAGGGGAAAAAAAAAAAATCAACTGCCAGTATACGAAAGAAGACCCTTTCAATTGCCTTCTGAGAAGAGAATGAGGTTGGAAACTGGATTGCCAGATACAGGAATTGAGTGCAGAAAAGGCAATCTCACAGTTAAGTTTACAGACTTTTACACCATCATCCTATTTACTGAACAGTACCTCACACCTCTCACAGCTATGACTGGTATCCTGGGGTCTGAGCATCTGATTTAACATCTGTAGAGAAACAACTTATAATCTTTGGTTAGAGTATAATTATCTTGGGTGGATGAGATAGGCAGGGCAGAGTGTGACAGTGGTTGATGGGCTCTTTAATACAAATCAACCCATTCCCTTGTTTTCCAATCCTATCATCCCACATGCCTGCCTCTAGGGCACCTGCTGAATTCAAGGCCTGAGTCTTCCCAAGTTTCTCTAACACCTATTTATTTGCTTGCTGGCTTTTCACCCTTAGGTCATAGCTTTCTCTGACCTGTTAAGTTAGGTATCAATCATCCTTTAGTATATTACCTTCCAAAATTTTCTTTCCTTCCATTTTATAACTTTGAATTCTATTTCATTTTGTTCTTGGGAGTGTATTATTTATTCTTTTGCTGTCTTGTAGGAGTGTTCAGGAAGGCATAGAAACATGCATTTAACTCTGCCATGTTTAACTGAAGTCTTTATTCAACTTTCAATTTCATTTTTTACTACTCACCATATACCCCTTATACTCCAGCCATACTTACTAATCTACTCTGCTTCATATTTCCTTCATCCACGGTATCCTGCTGTTCTCCTTCAGGAAGAGGGAAATATTTCCTCTGTCTTGTGCATTCAGAGCTCTAGGTACTCTCAAAACTAAGTGCGTGCATTATTAATGAAGCATGTATACTATAGAACAACAGTATTTTTCACTGAGGGACAGGTATCGTATTCAAGCATCAACATGTTTGGTAACATACTTAACTCATTAAATACATAAATTTGATGTTATATAACTAAAGCCTGTAATTTAAATATAATAAACTATGACCTCTGTATTTTGAAAAAGATCTAAAACTGACTTCTGTGTTTTCTCTTCTTCCTTGAGAAACCTTACTCTAAATAGTTTAGGAAAGAACATACAATTCTATGCAGTATGGAAAGAAAAAAGTTTTTAAATTATGTTTTTAGTGTCTATAATAACAAAAAAGAAAAAACTATAGATAGCTAAAATTTTTAATTATAACAGTACTAAAGAGAAGGCTTTTCAAGTATAGGCAGCTCTCAAATGAGCATTTCCCCTCTCCCATGAAGTCTAAGGTATAATCTAAGATAGTCACTCTGAACTGGTCCAAGCAGCTGACTTTTTCCAGCATTTGCACTGAAGAAAACTGATTGTACAGGAGTCTGTATGGAACATTTTGGGATTTGTGAAGCTTGAACAATTACTGAAACAGGGTTCAAGGGAGCCCCAAACAGAGTCAGGAATATATCACGACCAACACCTTACCCTATACTTGCAGGAAGAAGTTAGGGTCTTTTTCTTTCTCTTGTACTAGATGACCTCTTGTTCTCAGAACCTGGAAGTCAAGGTATACTTCTAATATAGGCATTATGACAAACCTTCCCTCTTCAAAATATGTGGTTTTTGTGGACCTAATATGTTTAAATAAGGACAACATTATCTGGAGGCATATTCCAGTTCAGCCAATTTTAATGTCATACCACAGGCAAAAAGAGAACATTTCTAACAAATTAAATACATCTTAAATTTAAAGTTCACTCACAATTAAGAATAACAGTCTCTAGCAGAGGCCATACTTTAGGTCTCAACAAAACAACTCTTAAGTTTTAGACGAGTGAAATCATACAAGGTATCTTCTCTAGTCAAAATGGAATGGAGCCAGAAGTCAAGAACAAGAGCAAAATTGGAAAATTAACAATTATGTGTAAATTAAACACTCTTAATCAATGATCAAAGAAGAAATCCCAATTAGAAAATACCTTGAGTCAAATGAGAAAAAAAACAAAAACAAAACACCCACATAACAAAATTTATGGGTTGCAGCAATGATAGTGCTCAGAGGGAAATTTACAGCTATACATGTGCATATTTAAAAAGAATGATCTGAAATCCTAACCTGACCTCACACCTTGAGGAACCAGAAAAGCAAATTAACCCAGAGAGCAAAAAGATTAGAGCAGACATAAATGAAATAAAGAATAGAAAACCAAAAAAATTAATGAGACCAAAGATTGCTTCTGTGAAAACTCAATAAAACTGACAGACAATAAACTAGATTGACACAGAAGATGAGAGCAAGAGAAAAAGATGCTAAGAACTAAAATAAAAAATTAAAGTGGGAGCATTACTACCAACCTTATAGAAATTAAAAGGCTATTAAAGGATACTGTGAACAATTGTATGCCAATAAATCAGATAATCTAAATGAAATGTATAAGTTCCTAGAAACACACAAATAACCTAAACTAACTCAGTAAGAAATAAATCTCAGACCCATAAAAAATAAAGATATTAAATCAGTAATCAAACCCCCCCCCAAGAAAAGTCTGGAATCAGATGACCTCGCTGGTAAAACTTTATAAAACACTCAACTAAGAATTAACACCTAATCACTCTTAAATTCTTTCCCAAAAATTGAAAATACTTCCTAACCCATACTATGAGGACAAAACTACCACGATACCAAAATCAAATAGACATCACAAGAAGAAAAACTACAGATCAATTTCCCTTATGAAAACACATACAAACTCAACAAAACACTAGCAAACTGAATCCAACATTAAAAGAGCTATACACCATGACTAAGTGGGAATTATCACAGGAATGCAAGGATGGTTCAATACAAGAATCAAGGTAATACACACACCACACCTTAACAAATTGAAGGAAAAAAACCACATGATAATTTCAACTGCTGCAGAAAAGGCACTTGGGGGAAAAAAAAATAAATCGAACACCCCGACAGATGCTTTGAGCAACCAGTAAGAATTGGCAGAAACATGGTTCTAAAACACTCCAGAAAAGAGTTGTAGACTGCAGTAAAAGGGTGAGCACCGCATCAAGGAAAAGGCTACTTAAAAGCAGTAGGATCTCGTGGTGCCCTGTCTGGTCCCTATCACACCTATGACACAGGCTTGGAACACAGTAACCCTAGTATATATAGTGGGGGGGAGTATAATCAGCTCCAATTTGTCTGGTGGTGGCCTGAGGGTCTTGCTGTCCCAGAATTTACTGTGAATGCGGAAGGCAGATCACAAAGCTCTCCTACAGAACACTATGGGAGAGTAGTCAAATTGTGATGCCTGGGACAAGACACTGCTCACTGTAGGATACACAGCACAGCGTCTGGGATCACAAGAAAACTTTCTAGGGAAAAGGGGTCACTCAGAACCATGTGAACAGGAGAAATCATAGGGACACACAGATATACTAGAAACTCATGGGTAGAAAGTATCACAGAGGCCCCTAGTTTGGCCCAGAACTACTTTTACTTCTTTTTGTCGTTAGCTACTCCTGGCATTTAAAGTAAGCCCCATTATTACACTAGCTGGATAGAAGCTTACGGACAGATGTCCAAACTTAGAGTCTAAATTCCAGGAGTAACACACTAAATTATCAAGACATCCAACTTTCAACAAAAGATTACAAAACATACCAAGACACAGGAAGCATTGACCCAGGCAAAGGAGAGGATTAAAGCACTAGAAACCATAACAAGGAAGATCAGACCTGGGACATTCCAGACAAGACCTTTTTAGAAAATGTTCCTAAATATGCTCACAACTAAAGAAAATCAGGAAGATGCCAGATGAACACAGAGAATATCAAGATAGATATATGGAAGTTATGAAAAGGAGCCCAACAGAGCTGAAGACCACTGTGGTCTTAAATTTAATCCATTCCACTCCTGTGGAAGTAAACCTATTGTAAGTATTACCTTTTCATGAGCCTACTTCAGTTAAAATGTGACCCCCTCATTCAAGATGGGTCTTAATTCTATTACTGGAGGTCTTCATAAACAGAATAAATATATATATATATATATATAGAAAAAGCCAAGGAAACAAGAAACTGAAATCAACTAAACCTAGAAAAAAAGGGAAACCAGCAAATGCCAACATGTGCCCTGCTGCGTGGCAGAGACAAATAATGCTGGTAACCAGGTTTGAGAAAAAAAGCATCATCTTGATTTGGACATTTTTACAGCCTCATGCTGGAAGCTAATAAAGTTTCATTGTTCAAGCTGAATCATTTCTTGGTATTTACTTTAAGCAGCCTAGGAAACTAAAAACACAGTCACAGAAGGTAAAGTGTTCAACAGCAGACTAGAGCTGGCAGATGAAAGAGTCAGAAGACTTGAAGATAAGACAGTTTAAATCATTCAGTCTAAGAAGCAGAAAGAGGAATGAAGAAAAGTGAACAGAGCCTGAGGAACCCGTGGGATGCCATCAAACATATCAATCCGGGCATTGTGGGAGACCTAGAAAGAAAAGAAAAAGATAAAGGAATTAAGAGAAAATTCAAAGAGATAATGGTTGAAAATGTCCCAACTGTAATGAAAGACACCCAATGAACTCCAAACAAGATGAACCCAATTACATCCAATTTCACAGTATATTATAATCAAACTTTTGAATGCCAAAAATTGAGAGAACTCCGTAAGCTACAAAAGAGAAGCAAAGTATCATGTTCAGGGGAACTTCCATGAGAGAAAGGCTAATTTCTCATCAGAAACCATGGAGACAAGAAGGCCCGGCCTCCTAGTTTGCTACCTGACAGAATGCAATATACCAGAAACAGAATGGATTTTAAGAAGGGGAATTTCATAAATTTCTAGTTTATAGTTTTAACGCCAAGAAAATGTCTCAATTAAAACAAGTCTACAGAAATGTCCAATTTAAGGCATCCAGGGAAAGATACCTTGGTTCAAGAAGGCCAATGAAGTTCAGGGTTTCTCTCTCAAGTAGAAAGGCACATGGCAAACATGATCAGAGTTTCTCTCTCAACTGGAAAGGCACGTGGGGAACGCAGTCAGGACTTCTCTCTCAGCTGAAAGGGCACATGGCAAACAGCATCATCTGCTAGCTTCCTCTTCAGCTCCCCAGGAGGCATTTTTCTCCTTCATCTCCAAAAGTTGCTGGCTGGTAGACTCACTGCTTCGTATCGCTGCGGCATTCTCTGCTCTCAGATTCTCAAGCTTTCTCCAAAATGTTTTCTCTTTTAAAGGACTCCAGGAAAGTAATCAAGACCTACCTAGAATGGGTGGAGACACGTCTCCACTTAATCCAGTTTAACAATCACTTTTGATTGAATCACATCCCAATAATCAAAAGTTTTCAACATATATTACTGAATAGGGATTAGAAGCAATGGCTGCCTTTAAAGAATGGGATCAGAATTAAAACGGCTTTTCTAGGGTACATAACATCCTTTCAAACTAGGACACTTGGGATGGCATCTTTATTTAAAGCACTGAAAGCAAAAAGGTGCCAACCAAAAATTCTATGTCTTTTAAAAGTGAGGGGAAGAGTAAGACATTCCCAGATAAAGTTGAGTGACTTCATTACCCCTAGACTGGCCCTACAAGAAATGCTAAAAATAATCCTGCAGGTTGAAAGAAAGGCTGCTGGACAAGAAAATTGAAGCCACATGAAGAAATAATGACCTCTGGTAAAAATATGACATGGGTAAACATAAGTACTCTGTACTATTGTACTTTTTATCTTTAATGTGCTCTTTACTT
Source organism: Tamandua tetradactyla (assembly GCF_023851605.1). NCBI lineage: Eukaryota > Metazoa > Chordata > Mammalia > Pilosa > Myrmecophagidae > Tamandua > Tamandua tetradactyla. Next base: position 91,362,758 of record NC_135328.1, read on the forward strand.
TCTACAGGTCTAAAAGTCAAATGCATAAAATGTAATGATAAATTGTTGGTTTCGGACTTGGTATAAATATGTAATTTGTGACAAGAACTACATAACAGGAGGGCGATGAAGAGGCATAGGAACATGGAATGTGCATGGTGCTGATGTTAAGGTGGCATCAAGGCCAACAAGATTCTTATCTATTAAGGATGATAAATTTAAGCCCCATGATAACCACAAAACAAACAAACTCCCCCCTCCAAAACCCCACAGAACATGTAAACTCAGACAGAAAAGAGTACAGGTTACTAGGTGTAGAGGCCACAGGCAATGGGAAGTTAATATAAAATAAGTGTAAGGTTTCTGTTTGGGGTGAAGGAAAAGTTATAGTATGGATGGTGGTGAAGGTACTGCAACACCGTGTATGTGATTAATGCCACTGAATGGTTTGCTTGGGAGGGGTTGGAATGGGAAGGCTTATGTTATACATATGTTTGCACACATTAAAAAGAGAAAAAAAACTAAGGAGAGGATGAAAATTAAATGCAATACACGTCAGGTAGCATGTAAGAATAGAGGAGAAAGGCTGAAAAAGACTGCAATTTAAGAAAAGCATACCTTGGTTATAGGAAATGTCCACAGATGTACTGTATGTGCAACCTGCTCTTAAATGTTTGGAAAACAGATAGCTAGGTAGGTGGACTGACAGAATGGGGAAAGGTGGCAAAATGTTAAAGTTGGTAGATCTTGGTATCTGGGCTTTGGGGGTGGGACAGTATGTTGGAGTTTATCTGTATGGGGTACTATTTTTGCAACTGTCCTGTATGTTTGAAATTATTTCAAAATAAGACCTTAAAAATATCCAGCAATCTTTTTTGATAGAAACACTCAGAAAACCAAGACTAGAAAGGTATTTATTTTATTTTACGACATATGAAAAATCCACAGCTAATATGATCCTCAACAAAAAGCTTTCCCCTAAGATCAGAAACAAGACAATCATGTCTAATTTCACCACTGCTATTCAACATTGAACTGCAAAAGAGTTCTACCCAGGACAATGAGGCAAAAAAAGAAACGTTAGGCATCTAAATTTGAAAGGAATAAGTGAAATTATCTCTATTTGCAAGTGACACAATCCTACACTGTCGAAAATTCCAAGAACTCAGCAGAGTTGTTGGTTATAGGATGAACCAAAAAAAAAAAAAAAAAAAAAAAAAATCAGTATTTATATACCAGCAATGAACATTCTGAAAAGGAAATTAAGACAATTCCATTTACAATAGCAACTAAAATAATAAAATAACTAAGAATAATGTTAATCCAAGAATGTAAGAGTTGTATATGGAAAACTGCAAAATACTGTAGAAAAGCTAAAGCGGACCTAAATTAATGGAAAGATATTCTATATTTCCATGGATTGGAAAAGTTAATATTGTTAAGATGTAAATATTACCAAAAGTGATTTACAGGGTCAATGACATTCCCATCAGAATTTCAGCAGCTTTTTTTCCCCCCACAGAAACGGAAAAGTTAATCATCAAATTCATATGGAACACCAAGAGGTCCCAAATAGGCAAAACCATCTTGAAAAACAAAGTTGGAAGACTCACTTTCCAATTTCAAAGCTTACTACAGAGGCACAGGAATAAAAAGGCAGTGTGGTACTAGCATAAAGACAGAAGAAATACAGAACAATGAAGATATACAAAACAATGCAATAGAAATGACACTGCAAATATAAACCCACACACATATGGCCAATTTGAGAAGGGTGCCAAGTCCACTCAAAGGGAAAAGAATAGCCTCTTTAACAAAAGGGGGGACTAGATATGCCAATGAATGAAACTGGACTAGTGCCTCACATCATTTACAAAAATTAAGTCAAAATGAACCAATGACCTACATATTAAGAACTAAACCCATCAACTCTGAAGAAAACAGAGGAAAATCTTCAGGACTTTATATTAGACAATGGCTTCTATACCAAAAAAAGGCACAAGCACAAAATAAGCAAATTGCACTTGAAAGGTTCCTTCTGTGTTTCAAAGGGCATTATCAACAAAGTGAAAAGACAGCACGAAAAATGGGAGAAATTAGTCGGAAACCACATATCTGATAAAGGTTTAATATCCAGAATATATAAAGAAGTCCTACAACTCAACAAAAAGACAGAGCTTAAATAAAAAATGGGTGAAGAACTTCAACAGACAAATGGTCAAGAAACACATAAGACATTAATCATTAACCATTAAGAAATGCAAACCAAAACTGCAATCAGCTATCACTTCACACCTACCACTAGAATAGGTTTCATTTCATTTTGAGATAGCTATTTATTTATTTTTAAATCAGAAAAGAAGGGTACACTGGTGGTTCAGTGGTAGAATGCTTACCTTCCATGTGGGAGACCCAAGTTCAATTCCTGGACCATGTACCCTGTCCCTCCACTCCCCACTCAAAAAAAAAAAAATCACAAAAGAAGTGTTTGTGAGAATATTCAGAAATCTGAACTCTTATGAAATACTAATGGAACATTAAATGGTAAAACTACTGTGGAAAACATTTTGGTGGTTCCTCAAAGTTACCATATAACCCAGCAATTCTAACATACCACAAAGAATGAAAAGCAAAGACTCAAACAGGTATTTGTATACCAATATTCATAGCAGAATTATGCCCAATAACCAAAAAGCGGGAACAACCAAAATGTGCTTCAACAGATAAACAAAATGTGGTTTATCCATAAAACAGAATATTATTTTCAGCTATGAAAAGGAATGAGGTTTTGATACATACTACAACACGGATGAACCTTGAAAATATGTTAAGTGATGCCAAGTGATATAAGCTAGACACAAAAGAACAAATGTATGATCTAACTTATGAAATGCCTAGCATAAATTCACTGAGACAGAGGACCTCTAGATTAGACCATTAATTTTCAGAGCAATTAAAGAAAGGCCTTTCACTGACAAGAATAAGTATCACCAAATTTACTTTTTGATTGGCCTATAAGACTGACTAAAGATCCATGCTGAACTCTTGATGGTAAGAAGACTAACAAGGGGCAGGGTAGCAACTTTAGCCTAAAAATGAAAGTCCTAAAGCATGATTGTTCCAAAGCATTTTTAGGGAGTCATTAAAATGACTGAAAACTTACTAGATAATTATATTGTAATGACCAGAGACTGAGCTGCTTTATACTTACAATCTGTGAAGAATTTGAGATCCAGTTCAACCATATTTCAAATTCAAGAAGTTTATTTTAGGTCTGACTGGCTTAAGAGCCTAATGTAACAGGAAAATCAGGATTAGATCTCAGAACAAATATCAACTACTGAGAATTTTCCCGTATTCAAGAATTTACCAACATGTAATAGATAAATTTCCCCACTATGGGCATTGGCTAAAAAAAAATAAAATTCCTATTTTAATAACATATACACAACCTGAAGTTTCCCCTTTTAACCACATTCAGATGCTTAACTCGGTGAAGTTAATTACATTCACAATCTGGTACAGCTATCACCATCATCCATTACCAACTTTTCAATCATCCCTAACAGAACCTCTTTCCTAACCCTCTCCAGCCTCTGGTAGCCGGTGTTCTAGTTTTTGACTATAAATTTGCTGATTCTAATTGTTTTATATCAAGGAGCTCATACATTTGTCCTTTTGTGTCTGGCTCCTTTCACTTAACATCGGGTATTAAAGGACTGTCCATAACGTCCCATTCCTTTTTACAACTGCACAATATTCCATTGTGTGTATACACCACAGTTGCTTATCCATTCATCTGCTGATGGACATTTGGGTTGCTTCTATCTCTTGGCAAATGTGAATAACGCCACTATAAACACTGCTGTGCAAGTATCTCTTCAAGCCCCTGCTTTCAATTCTTTTGAGTATATACTCAAAAGTGGGATTGCCGGGTCATATGCTAAATCTATTCTTAATTTTCCGAGGAACCAAACTGTCTTCCACAGTGAATGCACCATTTTACATTCCCACCAACAGCATACAAGGATTCCATTTTCTCTACATCCTTGCCAACACTTACTATTGAATGAGTATTTCTGTTTCTGTATATCTTCTTTAACATTTGTTACTTCTTCCCCCTAAAATAGTAGCCATTCTACTGGGTATAAAGTGATCCCTCATTGTGGTTTCAATGTGCATTTCTCTGATGGCCAGTGATGCTGAGCATCTTTTCATGTGCTTTTTGGTCTTCTGTCTGTCTTCTTTGGAGAAACGCCTATTTGCAAGCCTTCTGACAGTTTTTTTTTTATTGGATTCTCTTTGTTGTTGAGTTAAGGATTTCTTCACAGATTCTACAAATTAAATCCTTATCACAGATATGACTTCCAAATATTTTCTCCTAGTCAGTAGGCTGTCCCTTTACTTTCTTGATGAAATTCTTTGATGTACAAAAGTGTTTAATTTTGATGATTCCATTTATATTCTTTTTCTATTGCTGCTAAGGTCTAAGAAACCACTGCCTAACAACATCCTAAGATGCTTCCCTACATTTTCTTCTAGGAGTTTGATACTTCTGGTTCCTATATATAGGTCTCTGATCCACTTTGAGTTAACTTGCGTATATGATGTAGGCTTGGGGTCCTTCTTCATTCTTTTGCATATGGATATCCAGTTTCTCCACCACCATCTGTTGAAGAGACTACTCTTTTTCCATAGAGTGGGTCTGGCACTCTTGTCAAAAATTGGCCACAGGTAAGAGGATTTCAGAACTCTCAATTAGATTCCATTGGTATACGTATCTATCCTTGAACCAGTACCACACTGTTTTGACCACTGTAGTCTTGCATTGAGTTTTAAAGTCAGGAAGTAGGAGTCCTCCAACTTCTTTTTCAATTTGGTTTTAGCTATTTGGGTTCCCTTACCCTTCCAAATATGTGTGATAACTGGCTATTGTCCACTGTAGGTTGCTGGAAGTTATTGGGAATGAATTCACAACCTATAAATTGCTTTAGGTAGAACTGACATTTTGACAATATTTATTCTTCCAATCCAGGAGTGTGTAATGTCCTTCCATTTATTTAGATCTTCTTTGATTTCTAAGTAGCATTTTTATAGTTTTTCTGTGTAATGTCTTTTACATCACTGATTAAGTTTATTCTTAGATATTTCTTTAGCTGTTATGAATGGAATTTTTTTCATCTTGATTTCCTCCTGATTGTTCATTATTAGTCTATAAAAATACTGATTTTTTTTTGGTGTAAATCTTGCACCCCATCACTTCGCTGAATTTATTAACTTTAGTAACCTTGTGTAGATTTTATGGGACTTCTTATATATAGGTTCATGTCATCATCAAATAGGGGAAGTTTTACTTCTTTTTCCAATCTGGATGTCATTTATTCCTTTTTCTTGTTTAATTTCTCTGCTAGAACTTCTAGTACATTATTGAATAACAGTGGTGACAGTGGTCATCCCTGTTCCCGGTCTTAGAGGAATGCTTTCAGCCTCTCACAACTGAGTATAAAGTTAGCAGTGTTTTTTTCGCAATGCTCTTTATCATGACGAGGAAGTTTCCTTCTGTTCTTGTTTTTGTATTTATAAAAACTGCATAAATTTAAAATTACCTAAAGATCTTTTGTGTGAAATATAATTCCTTTAGGTAAAAGATTGAGTTCTAATAATTTTGTCTATATGGATGCAAAATAGAAAAAAATCAGCAAGCCAGAGACCACCTGGACATGTGCTACAATAAGAACACCAATTCCTTAGTTATTACTTATCATCTATGGCCTCTACTAAAATGTTTAGTATATTTAGTTAAATTATCACTTCTCAGCCACTTTTCCCCATCATTACTTTTTAGAAGCAGGTGCCTGGTAGCAACACATAAAGCTAGGCCAAAAGGAATCTATTAGTGAGTGGTTCTTAAACTTCAGTGGGCATCAGAATTACCCAGAAGACTTAAGTTTACAGATGAAATTGGGTAGGGTGGTCTCAGTTACTGACATACCTAGGGTTTAACACAACAGAAGATAAATGTGTGCTGTATTCTTTAGATCCCAGGCAGAGTCTAAAGCAAGTCTAGGTCATATTTGTTATATATAAATAATGGTTGACCTTTAAGGCAATAGAAGTATAGGCTACTACCAATTCCATATACCATATTGGTTGAGTGGCAATTTACATACTGGCTAAACTCTTGGGAGTACAACTGTTCAATGGATAAGACTTCAGGCAAGTTATATGATTAAGCTTTGGTTTTCTCATCTGGGAGGTAATGTAACAAACATTATAATGATGCATGAACATCTACCAAAAAAGTTAGCTCATTAGGTTGTATATATTTTACTAGAATAAAAATTTTAAAGCAAATGTAGGGGGTGGACAATTTTGGTGCAATGGCAGAGTTTTCACCTGCCATGCCAGAGACCTGGGTTCCATTCCCAATGCCTGTCCATGCAAAAAAAAAAAAAAGCAAACCTAGGACTGTATAAACACAAGCAGTGAACCACTGAGCCCTATTTTAAACAATGGACTATAGTTTTTATAATAGTACAATTATAAAATTCTTTCATGAATTGTAACAAATGTACCACACAAATGCAAGGTTTTAATAGGATGATATATAGGATCTCTTATGAGTGATTTTTCTATAAACCTACAACTTTGCTAATGGAAAAAAAAAAAAAGACTTGACTTTACCTAAAATGCCACAAGCTATGCCACAGACATATTTACCTACTAGAATCACTAAAGAAATACTGTTGCTTCAAAACTACCTCTTCCCTCTTAGACAGTATCATGGCTCTTTACCATCAACAAAGTCAGAGACTCTACTTGTCATAAGACTAAAGGCACAGCTTTGTGAATTGAAATAGATGTTGAGTATCCTTTAAAAGTACTAATCTTAACTTTTAATATCTTAACTACAGCTTAGATATGGAGTGTATAAACATACAGAGGGAACTACTGATGCAAACCAACAACTTATGAGAAGCTATAAAAAAAAAGTACAGAAATTACATGTTCTCTCCTCTTTCTTTTATTGCCCATTTATTGTTCTAAGACTATCTATCCTTGACGTTTGCTCACTCCTCAGTACTGTCCCATTTGTTTTCTGTCCAAATACCACTAAAACTAGAATTTTCATTCAAGGCATATAGTCTCTCCCTAGTAATCAGGACTTTGAAGGACAGAAGGTAGCTCTCTTCTCAGTCAAGTTGTGTATGTTCACCGAAGGAGTGCTTTTAAAAACCTTACAGATGATTCACGTATCCCTTAGAATCTAAATTTCTAGTCAAATTTTATATTCCTATTGCAAACTTTTTTCCTCTAAAGTATATGTTGATTGCACTCTAATAATACAAGGCCCTTTCAAGAATGATAATACACGAGTTGTATAGAACTAATAGCAATTTTTAAAAACTCCACAAATGTCTACCAGGCACTTGATGTCAACCCCACGTTTGCTTTACATTATCTGCAGTAACCCACAAGATGTGAATCATAAAACTGACATGGGGGGAGAAATGGGGGAGAGTAATCTAGGCTCCTACTGTAAAACCTTCACAAGTAACCTTTAAAAATTCAGCTTATGCTCATCAAGGAATCTACAGAAATGGGACACTTACAAACAATGATAAAACCGTAGGTTTTAAAATATCAAGTAAAACGCATACCATACAACCTGCTGTTCATTAACTTACAATGTTTGCATCCCATAACTTTGAGGGAAAAATTCAAGATAGATTTAGAAAACAAATGATTTCATTTATAGTTTAGAATGATGTCCACTAATGTATCTTAGTTTTTTCTTGTTTTTTTGAAACACTTCTACCTAATAAGACATAACAAATTTGTAATACCTATCATCCTTCAGACTAAAAATAGTACGCTTTTTTTTTTTTTTAACTCTTCTCTGAATGGAGTAAGGATTGATTCAGTAGGTCATTTTGTTTTAATGAACCTCATTTAAAAAACTAAGAATCTATCTGGTCTGATAATATATTTGATCTGCAGTTTGCTATAAAAATAGCTTTCAAACAGCTCGATTTTAGACTGGCAAATACTAGATAACTTAAAAGAATTCAGGAGGTAGGTTGCTTGATTCTATGTAAAATGTATCTCCCTGCCTTTGTTAAATGACCTCCTGTTCGCCTGCACTCAGAGGTATGACCTTACGATAAACACTATCATGGAAATAAAAGTTATATTCTAATTAGAAGCCATCTAAGGGAATCACTAACTTTTAAACTTCTCTTTGTGGTATAACTGAACATCTCCACTAAGTCTCCTGTCCATGGCTGAAGAAGGGGAATGTTTGTTTACCGGTTATATCAAGGCAGGCCACTCTCTATCTTTAGCCACTTTATTGGTAGTAAGTTTAGGTTATCCTGAAATTTAGCTTCTGTTTGTACAAAACTTTTAAAATACAAGAGCTATCACAATCAAATCTTTTCAAGCTAAATATCTAGTTCTTTCAGCTATTTTTCATAATGGCTTTACATTTTTATATACTAGGTTCTACTCTGAATTTACACCAGGTCCTGTTGATATTGCCTTTAAAACAAGGTAGATATCAAACTTCTAAACAACCAAACAGCTATTTGAAAGCCATATCCTATTGGACTTGGAGTTTACCACTGAACAAAAATTTACTATTATTGCTAAGCCACTATTATACTAGCTCTCTTCAATGCATCTTCCCTCTAAGAGATAAAAAATGGTTTAATGACTTGCTGAAATCAACATGTACTTTACTATTCACTTTTCTAATAATCATAAAGCATGAAACTTACATCTAATAAGATTTGTTACCAAATTCATATTGAGTCATTATGACTCTGTAGGACCTTTCTAGACTCTTTTTAGGTGCTTACACCAATCTTTGTTACTTGGGCCAGAAGGTTATCTGTTTTCAACTTTTTTTTTGGGGGGGGGGGGGTCCCTGGTCTGGGAATCAAACCCAGGTCTCCCACTAGACAGGCGGGCATTCTAAGCACTGAACTACCTATGCACTCTAATTTTTTTTTTTAACATAGCAGGCACTGAGTAATCGAACCCTGGTCCTCTGGCGTGGCAGGCAAGCATTCTTGCCTGCTGAGCCACCGTGGCCCGCCCTGCACTCTAACTTTTAATACTATATTTCACTTAGTCTTTTTCTCTTCTTGAGGATTTCAATGACATTTACCTACCACTAAGTTTCTGCCATCTATTTCTAAAGTAAAGTTCTGCTATCACATCTTAAAAGTTGCCAACACTGAAACATCTATTTCTTTTATCTGATATTACTTAGAGCAGCTAATTTTAGTCTTTTCATACATGTTGGATTTAGATTCCCTTTTACTAACATTCATTGTAAGCAAGGTAAATTCCTCCGTTAAAAAATAATGAAATAAATGCTAAGGTAAACTTGCATCAGGCCTATACTAACTCATGGAGAGTTTTATACCAAATCCAACTTTAAGAACCCCTGAAACTGTAAAAAATTAATAAGCATTAGTTCAACTTAATGCTTAAAATTTCTTATCCAATTTCTATATCATACCATTCTGCACACTTTTCATCACACAATAACTACTTTTTTGGCCAGAATCAGGTCCCAGGTAGTTTTACTAGCTGTTTCTTCCATTCTCAAAGAGATAAAACTCAATAAAACAAATCAAGAACTTAAGACACTCTACTTACTGACAGTGATATACAGATAACTAAAGTCTTCCACCATTACGGTAATCTTGCCTCTTGTCCATGGCACTCATAATCCAGAGACTGATGACCATTAATGTATCAGCCCCAACCCCAACCCCTTTCTACTGCAGTCTCAATTCAACCATACTGCCAGTCCTGGTCAATCCCAGACCTTAATTTAACATTCATTCTAGCTGTTGGCTCTACTACCATCTACTACGGTAAGAGAAGTATGATGGTTCATGTGCAGTAAAAGTGCTGACAGGTAGGCTTATGTACAGTAAGTGTTGATCAGAAGTACCAGATCAAAGTAAAGATCAATGTGACCTACTTTAACCCCTTTCAGTTTCCAGGTATCCCGGAAATCTGAGTTGGTACCATGTTCTTTTATGCTGTCTTTTTTTTAGTATGTAGGGGATTAGGTGGGGGTGTATTACAACTTGAGATCTTGAATGCTATACTTGACAAGAATTTGGTAGCATAAAATGTGTCAAGTGATGACAAATTCATTTAGTGTGTTGAATAAATACGAAATCTATCAACAGTAACTTTCATACTAGATTTTGAGAATGGGCATAGAACATGATATCTACGCCTCCAAGGACAAGTTTTTAATACCATGTCAATCGTAACTTTCTAAAACCTACTTTGTTAGGGGATATGAGAATGGGAATGACTATTAATGGGTATGCCGTTTCTTTTGGGGGGATAAAAATGTTCTCAAATTAGTTTGTGGTGATGTCTATATAACTCTGAATAAACTAAGCATTGAATTATGTACTTTAAATGGGTAAATTGTATGATGGGAATGTCATCTCAATAAAACTTAATATTTTAACCTCATTCTAATGGCTATCATACTACATGCTATTATTATATGCTTTCTAAAATAATGTTAAAATACATGTCAAAAAATCTAATAGAACATGGGACTAACAGAAACTTTTATAACCTAAATTAAGGCAGGTATTAGGATCCTGATAACAAATCACTTAGGAGCCAGAGATGACTGGGAGACAAGGAGCCATTATTCATTAGATTCAACCATCAAACAAACAGAAAACAAAATAAAAAAGTAAGAGTGAATATGATCTCCTAAATGATTTCTTCAGAAAGAATATAAGTTGAAAACGATTTTCAAATGGAAGGCTTTGCTTCTATAAACAAAAACATGAAGTCCTCAATAGCATGAGCACTTACTCATCATACTCGATATGATAAATAACGTCTTCATCAGCAGCAACAGAGTCTGAATTAGACGTAGAGGGTACATTGTCCAATTTATTTGTGTTCTCTTTGGAATTATGATTTACATTTCCATTAGTCCTTTTATAAGAACTGCCATTCTTCAGTGGAGTTTTGCCACGTGAATGTCCATCAGAAGCTCTAGTAACACTATGTATATGTGCTTCAAACCAAGCACCAAGGCCGACATCTCTGGCATCCACCAATTCATTTACCTAAAAAAAGTTTAAAATTTGTTAATGAAGCTTAATTTCATCTACTGCTTCAAAAACCTTAATATAATTCAAGTTATTTGAGGATTATCATGGTAAACAATATTCGCAGCCACTCAGGTTTACACGGATTTATCAAATCAAAACGGCTTTTGGATTTTACTGTCTTAAATTCCCTACTTACTAGTATGAAAATTAACTTTCTTCTCAATTTCCTTCAATGAAATAGGTGTTCTTTAACTTCTTACTTATGTCCATACTAGACTTTCAAAATATAATTCTCTGGTACCCAGCAAGTCATTCTGGCAAGTTATTCAGTAAGAACGTTGCTAATGAAAAGCCAACACTTTAAGCTACTATGCCCTACAATATTAACTTGACTATCAATTTTTTCATAACCCTAAAGATAACAGTCAGCCGTAACAGAAAATGGTTATGCTGGAAAAAAAAAAAAAAATTGAAGACGAGGTAATTTTATGCACAAGGACAAGGGGAGAGTCTAGTGAATTGATCGGGCAAGTTCATTAAGTGCCACCACCAGTTAGTAACTCGCTAAAAAAATGCATTTACTACTTCAAAAAGCAAAGACAAAAATATAAAAACATGTATTTTTAATTTAGCACAACTACAACAAGCTGAAAGCAAAGAACAGGGCTATATGTTGCAAAATCTATGTAATCAAGTCTCATAGACAATCTAAGATAAATCATGCAATGCAACAAAAGGAAAAATAAAAGGTTCTGGTAAAGAGGTATACCAGAGAATTAAGAGTTAATGGAAGCGGGTTAAAAAACAAATCTGAGCATGGTGGGCAAAAAGATCCAAGGCCCTTTTAAGAGTAAATAGAGAATTCCCTTCAACTTTTCTTTTTTAAGACCTTAAAAAGAAAAAATGAAATCATAAGATCATCTAATCAGGCTAGCTCTTCCTTGAGGGTATAAAAGACCACTCAGAGTATCTAATATAATTCTGACAGATGGCATAGCTTGAGGGTTGGGGGATAGGCTCTACATTAAAACTTAAATATCCACATGCCAGATTTATGCAAGCTTTCTAACTTAGTTTTATCTAACCCTAACAACCTTAATGTTTCCTATTTAAGAAGGTAAGGAACAGAGGCTCTCATATTAACTGCCTTCATGTGAAGGCTAATAAAATGTAAAGCCTGGATTTGAGACATCTTGACTTTGAAGCTTAATGCTTTGCCATTATACCATGAAACTTGACAGATGAAGATGCTAAGAGGTAAATAGGTATTTTATTAAGTGATGAGCTTAGAACTAAGGTATCAAAACAATAAAAAGGCTTCAAACCACTAAAATGACACAGAGGTAGAGTTAAGTACAGACAAAACAAAAACTATTACTACCAGAATGACGTACAGCATTTTAATGAGGGCAGAACAAATGATTAAGATGGTAGTACTGAAATAGCTTGAAATAAAAGGTTTAATAACATAAGAAGGAGTTTAAGAGAAAAGAAAATGCTCTAAAAGCCAGCTAGGATATGTACAAGAAAGAATAAGAAATGGAACACAGATACACTACATACATTAAGCGTTAAATGGACACAGGTGCATTTCTTCCATAATAGTCACTGACAAATTTAAACACAATCACTTGTAAGGCAACACATGTCTATAACAGAAATAATCAACTGATTATCTGTCATGCTCAAAAAAAAAATAAATAAAATCTATCATACTTGGGAGAAATGAACTGAAGCTATTATTTCATAGCGAATCAAATGTAAGATGTTTCATATAGCACTGCAGAAATGTTGTTCTAGGAGAGAATGCGAAACACAGCTGATACTAAAGAGCTAAACCACAGAACATATTTAGCAACATAAACGTAATTAAGGACGAATAAGAGGTAAGTGAAATACTGAGTTTGCATATCAAACACACAATTGGCAGACTGATCTAATATCTGAATACCTCAACATGTGACAAAATTATTTAACGGAAACCCAAGTCAACCTAAAATACCATCAACGCTTGAACAATACATAACAGAACTTGTTAGCACTAAGGTAGGGAGTTCTTTGAGTACAATAACCTAGATTTATAACTGCAAACAACTAAAGATTTTATTCTCCAATTATAAGGTATACTTCTCACTCGCGATAATGCACATAAACTAGGTTAAAAAAGCTCTCAAATTCAAAAGTATAGATAGTTCATAGACTAAGTTAGGTTGGATCTAAATGGTCTGAAGTACATTCAAGAAGTAAAGCAAGAAGGAATCATTAAAAAGTAATATTATCAATAACAAATGTTTGAGGGTTTATTATATACTGGATATGCTTTTAAGTACTTCACCTGTGGAAAACATAGCAGGCTATGGAGATCAGGCTCATATTTTTATCTATCACTTACTAGGTCTAACCTTGAACTAGAGTTATTTAACTTGTCCTATACTAAGCTTCTTTATAACATAACTTAACTTGTAGTGTATTAGAGATTAGGTAAGAAAACCCATATGGCATGCCAGCCTAGCAAGCACATAGTAGGCACATACCAAACAATCTCTAATCTCCATAACAATATAGTTAACCTTAAAACAAAACTCAAAATATATATTTGTATCATTGTTCTCAGTAAACATTAGCAGTGTACTACATTTTATGTACATTACCTCCTTTAATAATAATTATAATAAAAAACCATTCTTACATTTCAATGAGGTTTCAGAAGTGAGATATACTTGCCTTCAGGAAACAGTTATTAAAAAAAAGTATGGGACCAAGAAAAAAGAAGAAAGAAAAATAAAAAAGTATGGGAGCTAATCTTAGTATATAGGTTTCTTCAACGAACCTGGTTCATTCCAAATGTCATGTTTCCCCAGAGTTAACAATTAAGACTCAGTGTGCAATATAGTCCCGTTTACATAAAGTTCAGAAACAGGAAAAACAGAAACATATTGGTGATAAAGTTAATAAAAAGCAAGGAAATGATTACCATAGAAATTTGGGTAGTAGTTTTATTTAGGGAGGAGGAAGAGAATTATAATCAGGAGGGGGTACATAAGAAGTTCCTGAGGTACTGCAATTCTACTTCTTAATCTGGGTAGTTTGCAGACAATGACTTCGTAATATTTCCTTAAATTCTTTTTTTAAAATTGTCTTACATTTCATAATAAAAAAGTTTAAATATCAAGATGCAGAGTTGTAATGTAGATAAAAGAAATAATTCATGATTTTTACTCCTTTCCCGTGTTTCCTACAATGAACATAATATAAAAAGTTGAACAGTGCCACACACTTATCTGAACTCTGAAAGCTTACTATCATTCTAAACAGTCATTATCTAGGCCAGGGGACAGTCATTTCAAAAACAGAACCTCAGTTAATACATGGCATCCATACACAAAAATAAAATTAAAAATCAAGTTAGGCATAAATTATATTTCAAGAAAGAAAATGAATCACTTTTAATCTAATTAGGACCTGATTTATCTTAAATGTACAATGGGAACTGGAAGGACCCACCCAGCCTCTGTACTATCTCCCATAGGTTTTCCAAAGGTGATAGGGATCTCTGGTTTCTTATAACAACATATGAAGAGATCTATGAAACTGATCAAATATTGCCCAAACTTTTCAAACAGGGTAAAACAAGAACAGTATCAGATAACTTCAGGTTAAATTTTCATTTTAATACAATAAGTTTGAATTTTTACCTATGTCAGTTTTGATGAAAATTTAGAATTTATTTTTTGCCTCTACTTTTCAAGCGATCCAAAGAACACCTTAATCAAAAGGAAGGAAAAATTCAAAAATGTTTGATCATCCAATGATTTTAATTATACAAAACACTACATCTCCAAAAGGAAAACTCTACACAAAAGTGACACAGGCAAGAATTCAAGATTAAAAAAAGAAAAAAGAAAAAACTGCCAATTTGTAAGCGGTCTAGAAACAATTTAATGAGACTAATATTCTAATTACTGAGAGACTTGCTCTGATGATGGAAAAATGGAGAAAGTCAAAGCAAATTCTAAAGCAATAGCTTCTAAGCCATTTTCAGATGAGCAAAAAAGTTTCTTTACTTCTAATAGAAGTCTATGAAGTCATAGGGAAGTATTTGTTGGCCCCTCTTTTCCTAATCTTAGTATAAGTGTACAGTAGATATTCAAATATTCATTTAATGTATTATCCAGAAAATATGTAAGCCCTAAAGTCACTAGTCAAAAGCTTCAAATACCTATGACAATTACTGAGCTTCATCAAAAAGGGCAAATTTGAGTTAGCCTTTTCAACTAACTGATAAGGAAATAATTCAGCTTTGACTAAGATATTACTGCATAAATAAGACTAAAGTTTAAGTAGTAGGTCCCAAGTGTGTCTAAATGGAGCTACAGAGCCTTAGTATAAAACTTACTTGTTAAATTTATACAGCTCGTTAAATGGTTGAATTGGAATCTGAAACCAGGTTCAATGGCAAAGTTCAAGTTCTTTTAATATCTGTCCTATATATTAACACAAAATAAGATTTTTTTTTAAAGATTAAGCAAGAGACTAGAAGGAGCTGATAGCCAAAGCATGTTCTAACACTGAAAATGAACTGCAAAGATCTAAGAAAAGTAATTTCTTTCTCATTAAAGTTTTCTAAATTAAACCTGGGAGAAGGGATGTGGGCAGAATATTGAGTAACTTCCTAAGCAGAATAAACTTAAATAACCTGGACAGGAGGGGTACAAGGGTAGTTCAGTGGCAGGAGACTCAAGTTGGAGACCGGGGTTCGATTCCCAGCCCATGCATATTCCTCCCCATTCCGCCCCCCCCCCCCCGAAAATAGAACAAGCAAACAAAGAGAAAAACAAACATTCAACAAATGATACTAAAATAACGGATACTCACATGGAAAAAAAAAAAAATGAAATGTGACCCCCACCATACAGAATTAAAAAAAAAAAAAAGGAGAGACCTGGACTGCTTAACCTTAAATGACCTCAGATCTGTAGGTACACATAAGCTGGTCTTACAAAAACAAATTTTTCCCTTCACTGCCCAAAATGAAGCAATTCAGAAGTAACAGCAACTAAGCTGTTGTCATTTTTCAAAAAGAAGTTTAAAAATTAACAATGTAAAGATAATGATAATTAAATAAAATCCATATTCCTGGAGGGGATCTAATAATGAAAGAGAAAAGGCTCAAAAGGACATTATTGGTATATATGAGAAAACTGGAATACAGACCAGAAGCTTCATATTAATATTAAACTTCTTGAACTGGATAATTGTATTTAAGTACAACTTAAGCTACTTAAACTACATAAGTGACTATCCTTGCTCTTAGGAAGTATACGTGGAACAGTATGTAATGAAGAAGCATGATGTATATAATTTACTCTCAAATGTTAAGAAAAAAACAAAAATGGATAGATGGACAGAGAGGCAGACAGATCGCAGATAGAATGCTATGTGAAGTATGACAAAATTGTCAAAATTGGTGGATCTGGGTAGGTAGAAGGTATGCTGGAGTCCCTATAGGTTTTGTATTAATTTTATACCTGTCTTGTAAACATGAAGTTTCATAATTAACAGTTTAAAGAAAAAAGTAACAATGTAAAAATGTAATATAGATACAGATGGTTACATAAATATTCATAAATATGTGTGTATACTGAAGTTAGTATACACACATATTTTCTTGCTCTATCAGCTAAGAGGGCCTAAAGGCAAAAACAAAATGTACCAGTAGCAAGGAGCAGTGAGCACACTCAACATATGGTTTCTAATGTCATTCTCTAATTAAAAGAACCAGGATTCCTTGGAGAAATGGTTGATTCTAGGGCTGGGACAGGAAATATATAAGAAAGTGCTTTAAAAAAAAGTTAACATCCACAATGATGGAGATATGTCAAAGGGACATAGGAACCAATTAAAAGAGCTTCCAATAGTCAAAACTGAAATTATTTGAAAAATACAGTAATAAATACTAAATACTAATATCAAAGCAGTATTATATTAGCATTAAATTTATTATATAAACAAATAACTGAATAAATAAATGGGGGAGCAATTTGCCATGTAGAATTTCAAATAGTTGATGTAATTACTCTGCACTCAATGAAGTAGAGTATAAATTCCTACTCTTTGAGTGGGGGCTGAACATAGCAACTTTCTTTCAAAAAGTACAGAATGGAAACAGGAGGGGGTAGAGCATCTTTTTATTGGCAAACACTGTCTCATGTTCATAGTATATACCCTGGATATATGATATGACGAAACAGCACTTTACGGTCTTCTTCTCCTAAACAAATAAGTACAGTCTAATCTTGAGGAAAAGAGCAGACAAATTGCCACAGAGAAACATTTTACCAAATACCTGACCAATAATCCTTAAAACTGTTGAACTCATCAAAACCAAACAAAGTCTGAGAAACTGTCACAGCCAAGAGGAGACATGATAATCCCAGGTGAGACTAAGGAACAGAAAAGAACATTAAACAAAAACTAAGGAAATCTGCAGAAAGTATGACTTAATGTATCAATAAGGGTACATAAACTGTAACATATACACTAAACTAACGTAAGATTTAGTAACAGAAGAAACTGGGTGTGGGATATATAGGAACTCTGCACTATCTTCCCAATTTTGCCCTAAACCTAAAATTGATCTGAAACAAAGTTTATTTAAAAAGCAACAAAGTTGGATGCATGCGCACCGGAAGGAAGAATGAAATCAAACGGGTGATTTAACAAATTGGCAAGTTAGCTTTCAGCTCTGACAATTCTGTCTTAACTGTGAACATTATATAGAGCACTATCACGTGATATCATGTTTATTTCCAAGTCTTCCTATTTCAAGTATTTTTTTCTCTTCTATTTTAATTTCTAATAGAATCAATCAAGCAAAACTACTGGTATTTCAATATTAATTCTGAAAATGACAACTTCCGGTTGCCCAAAATGTTCTAGCATTTATTTTCTTCGCTTTTTGAGGTATCCATAAGTGATAACTTTGCCCTCTCCAATAGCTGCACTTTATTTTGTTCCCCTGCCTAAGTGCATTATTTAACACTTATGGAAAAACATTAAGTAACAGTAGCATTAATTATTGGCTTCCTTGTTTGCTCCTATTTTTAATGGGGATACTTCTAGCTTTTCCCCACCATTACAAGCATAACACTGGCTATGGTTAAAATATTCATCTATTACATCTGTTGTTCCTCTTACCAAAGATTTTTTTATCTAGCTATGATTGTTTAAAGTTTCATTTAGATGCAGAAAACATTTTTTATTAGATCATTTGTTTTCTTTCATTTGTTAAAACAATAGATTATATTAAGACATTTCCTGATAATGAACCATCCCTGCTTCCTGAAAAACCATACTTGGTGGGCAAGATACTATGTTCTTGTAATATACAGCCATAATTCTATTTGTTAAACATAACTTAGGTTTTATATTAAGTATGTTAGTGATGCTGGTGTGACAGTCATGTTTTAAATTTATCAGTGGTATACTGATTCTGGGAAACTTTCCTTTACATTGTGGGTCAATTTAGTGATAATCGTCGATTATTCAAAGGTTGAAAACAACTCTTCACTTAAGATACCCAGACCTGGTGCTTTCTGCCAACTTTTTGGTTTTTTTCCTTCCAAGATGTTGTCTTTGTATTTTCTCAAATAAGTCACTCATCTACCAAATCTTAATTTTTAGCTTTGTAACAGAGTTTGAGCAACTTTTCCCAAAATTATTCTACCATAAAACCTCCCCAACATTGTATTAACTGTGAAAACACTGAAGCAATTCTTTGAGATCAGAAACAAGGCTGTGCCCACTATCACGACTTCTATTTAACAGTGCACAACTATTAAGACAAAAAAGTTTATAAGGATTGATAAGGATAAAAAACTCAATTATTTCTAGACAATTTATTAGAAAAGCTAGAAAAAGGTACATGCAAAGGGCGAGAAATCAATTGCATTTCTAGGTATCAGGAGACAAGATGCATTTTAAAAGGTAATTATTTTCAAACCTACTAGAAATAAACTGAGTAAGATACATACAGGGAAAACTTGAGCTAATTGAGAAAGATGTTCAAAATTTGTCAGAGAAATCTATCATGTTCCTGAATTTTAAGATTCAACAATGCAAAGATGTCAATTCTCCAAGTTGATATATGCAATCCCCTAAATACCAGCAGATTATTTCTCTACAGTTTTGACAAATAGTTTTCAAATTTATATAGGCAAGTGTTAAAAGACAAAAATCAAAGAGCCTTGAAAAGGAATGAAATTTGAAGATGGGGGAAAGGAAGATATTAAAACACTCTAAAAGGCTATAGTACTTAACCAGTACATGCACAGATATAGAGAAATATACCAATACAAAAATATAATGGCAGTATCCAGTGAGTGAACAACCAGCACTATTCCTAGACAGAAATTTCAAAGAAGTTCTTCAACACTTGCATCCGGATACACATACAAGAAGATTAAAAGAATCACTTAAACTGAAAGTGGCAAACAGCCCAAATATCTATTAATCATGGATTAGATAAACATACTGTGATAGATCAACAATATGGAACACTGAAATAGTGATAAAGGAATAAACACAGCTATATGCATCAGAGAATCTTCTGAATGTTGAAAAAAGTAAAATTCAATTACCAATTAAACATAGGCAAAATTACACACACCTTGTTTAGACATACAAGTAGTAAAACTAAGGAAAAACAAGAAAATCATAAGTCAGAATAAGTAGTTTACGTCTTAGGGAGAGAGGGAGATGTAATCTGGTAGGGGCACACAGGAGGTTCTAAAAAGGTACTGGTATCATTCTACTTCTTAATCTTGGTGGAATTACACAGGTGTTTGCTTTATTATTGTTTCTCAAACTATATATAAACACTTTATACATTCAGCTGTACATGTTTCAAAGCAAAAATTAAAAGAATACTTTTAAAAGTTAACATGTTAACAGTTCTATGCTTACTTTCAAATGGCAATAAATGTGTATTCACAACATCCTGAAGAGAACATATAGCTGCATTTTCAGAAGTCATCTGAAGAAGACAACATACCTTATATAGTCCAATGCCAGGATCAATAAGAAGCGTCTGAGTTGATGTAGATGGCTGACTGGAAGGTCCCATCCTTGGGTTTTTCCTTACTTTAGGTGGACTATTAGAAGAGAGTTTAACCTGGACATCAGTCTGTTTAGATGTGCTAGGAAGATCAGGGTCTGGGCGAACCAATAGCTGAATTATATCATTCAGTCCAACATCATAGTCAAATAAAGTATATCCATTTTCCAACTAGGAAAAAAAAAAGAAAAAGATATTGAAATACTTATCTGAAAACTTGATCTTTTTACATGCTTAACTATCCACATGCCCTAGCAAAGCTATTAAAATGAAATTCATCATGTAATTAATGATTTTGAAACCATTCTTATTACAGCTTCTGAAGGTTATATCTCTAGACCCCAATAAATTCTTAAGAATCACTCCATGTGGGATCCAGGGAATACTTCAAACCATTAAAACCAAAAATGTATCATGGTAGCTGTGATCTTATCACCTAGGCAAAATTGTTAATTTATCACCAAGCTTTATTTTTAAAAACCAGAGCCTGAACCCACTTCAAAACAGGTAAGTTTTGAAAGCTAATTACTTTTATGACCTTGTATTCGATGAAAGATTAAATGAACCATTTCATTTTTTTGAAACACTGTCATGTCAGTAGTTTTCTTTTAAATCAAGCAGGGGGGGGGGAAAAATCAAGCAGGAATCGTAATTCTTACTCATGCTATTCTGCTTGCTTAGTCTTCTAATTCAGACCATTTGTAAAGATTATCAAGTTATATCATCAAGTCTTCCAGGATGAATAGTGAATAAATTATCTTGTCTTCCAGCATGAATTGCAAATTATCTTCAACTCAAGGGTATTTTGGCAGTCTCCAATCTGCTTCTCTATAGAATTCAGGTGGCCATTTGCACATGTGATTTTCATTTAGCATGAGTGCGTGAAACAACAGAAAAACCAAATTCCTTTAAAAGCAGATCGCTTTCCCAGAAATATGACCAATTTAACATTGCTCATTTCCCCTTCTTTATATGAGATACCTGTTATCCACAACTCCCAAATGCACGAAGATCATAACAGAAGTCAACAAAGGGGGAAAGAATAAGTCTGTCCTTGAATTATAAACTTATGTACTAAGTCAGAAATTTTCATTCAAGTGGTTCAAGAACACACCTAGTACAGTCCCACATATTACACGTTTAATTTGTTAAATGGAGCAAGGGATCAACATATCAAGAAATTCACAAATAGATTTCCTAGTAAGGAAATTAAATTTGATATTATCACCGTTTAATATGCTTATTCCAAATAAGCCGAGTCCTAAATAAGAAAACAAATCTATATGTTAATATTATTTAAAGAATCAGACCAAAAACAAAAAACTCCCACTAATCCCCAACTCCTGAAAAGTTAAACTCAAGGAGCAAAACTACATTCGTACTTCATTTTGTTAGTCTCCAATAGTAAGAAGAACATACCAATTCTGGAACAGGTGAAAAAGTACAACTTGATAAAACATACAACTATTGAACATTATGACAATTACAGAAAAATGGAAATGTACAAAATAAAAAGAAAAAATAAATTATAACAGCATGCAACGTGAAAATTAACTGGTAGGGCAGTCACAAAAATGAAGACAGGAGTTAAGATGATGAAATTTTAAGTATTTCCATAAATATTTTTCCACTGAAATTTTAGGTACAAGAAAAAGTCAGAATCATTCGTATAATCAATTGACACCTCCGACTACAGTTTTTAATCAAGTGATTGGTCAAGAGTAGATATACACAGCTTCAAGCTGTATGCACTCCTTCTAAACTTGGCTAGACAGCAAAAAACAAAAACACAAAAAAAGCAATATCTACAGCCAGGGTGGATCACTATAAGTACATGAAGTGAAAAGGCACTGCAATAAAAATTATGCCCAGGCTAACATAAAATCACCTTGCCTCCAACTATTCATGCTTGCTAGGGTAGCCTTTTTTTTTTTTTTAAACTCAGATTATCCAATTCTCCCTTTCTTATTGGCAAGTACCCTGCTAATCTTCCTAAAACAGTAATTATCATCCATTGCATAGCAATTTCCACACCACTTAGACCACTGTGAACAGTTATGAAAATTATTGGAACGAAGGGTTATTTGAAAACTACTGAAGTTCTCTCAAATTTAAGGAAAAGCACAGATAGAAAGTTATCACTTTCAAATTACACTGAGTAGGGGCAAAAAAAAGGATGGGTGCATTTCAAAATTACAAATACCTTTGGTTTCAGGCATGTAACTATAATTCAATCTGTCAAAGCAATAAAAGCTTGAGAACTGCCATACTAGAAGAAGGGGATGTGGGATTTACAATACTGGGGAGGCAGGGATGGTACTAAAGATTTTTTGTTTTGCTAGACAGTACCCTTGAATTTTTACTGGGTTGAAGGAAGAAGTTCCAGGTAACAGAGAACTGCAACAATGGGATGCAAGTGAAAACTGGGAAGAAAGTATCAAGCGGCATAGTGGTTGAGAAGGTAGTGGGGAAGTCATGCCCAAGGATTACTGACAAGGGATGTAAATGAAAGAGATACATTATTAATGTTCATGTGTCTTTTACTCTACTTATGTAATAAATTACACATTTACATACACATCCCCTTAAAGAGGCAAAGGCTCTTATTTTGTATTCCCCAAGAAAATAGAGTCCTAGGGCCAAAAACAACTGCTCATTTCTTCTTCAACTCTGGTTCAAGAGCCATGTTTACACTCTTTATTCTAAGGCTATCTCTACAATAGTACCAGGAAAAAAACTGGAAAGAAAAACTTCTTTCAAAGTAGGAAAGGCTCTGGATTCTCCAAAGATTCAGAAATCCACCAACCTCACTTTCTTAAAAAGATTCAATCCCTAGGGGCCTTAAACACAATTTTCTAGATAAAAATGTCCAACCGAGGTTACCTCAATCTAACCAGAACTTACAGCCCTATAGCCAGCACCTAAACCACAGCATTTATCACCTACAAGCCAAGCAAGTTATATTTTACAAAGACACTCTATCTCCAGAATATCTAACCCTGAACAAGATTTAAATAGATTTAATGACCAAAAGCGCTTCCTGTAATGGTTCTTGAAATTCCACAAATCCTCATTATAGCAATCAGAATCCACATCAGTATAAAAATCCTATTGAACTGCAACACAAGTTTGCATAGGAGTGCCAAGTTCCAATGCAAGTTTAAATAAAAACTAAAGTTTATCTAAAATTAAAATAAAAACAAAGGATCCCGTAATTCTTGCACATTTTTAGATAAGCTGAGAACTTAAGATTTGGTTTCCATTCTTGCAAGAACAAGATCAAGTCAGCAATCAAAATGCAGGGCATATGGCACTTTCATAATAGAAGTTTTCCATAAAGGAATTTTATTTTTGCATCAGTCATCTTTTAATTTGTATTAGCTTGGTGATGAATGATACCTTAACTGTGACCAAACCAGTCACTCTTGTTTTATCCTTTAGCATTTGTTTATGTATCAGTAGGCTTCTATTTACTGTCCACCTTGTCATCTAAAGTAAACTGTCCTTGAAAATAAATATTTTCTACATTTGAGGCCATGATAAATTATTTTCCCTTGCAGCTTGAGTCTTTTTTAAATACTGGCTTCTTGCCCTCATCTCCATGAACAATGCAAATCATCCCATCCTAAGATATCTTTTCTTCTGAATGTTGATGAGGAAACCACCACAACTGTCTGTAGCTCACCACTTATTTACTCCTTACACTCCTACAATCGACTCAGTTTATACTCTTCTCAAAACTACATTCTAAACATATGACAAAGACTTTCCAGTTTGAATCTCAGGACCTCCTGTCTTCAGTCTCCTTCGCGAAAGGATCTGACACTGTTGATTACTCCCTTCTCTGGAAAAGGGTCTTCTGCCCAACATACCACATTTCTTGGTTTTCTCGACCTTTCTAACCACTACCCTTTCCTCTTGTCTTAGAACTGTAACATAATCCATTTCTGACTACTTGATTTCATTTCCCAGTAAGTTTTTCCTAACCTTCTAAACTCTTAACAGTTGTTGTACCAGTAGCAACACAAAAACAGACAACAATCTTAAATAGAACTCTTTTCTCTCCAAATCCCTTATGCTCTCCTACTTGCTAGTAGCTCCCACTACTTTCCTTCTAGTCACAACCTTTTCCTTTGTAACATGTCATATTGTTCATGTTTCTCCCTTACCCTGTGATGTGTGGTGGTGGTGTGTTTTTGTTTTGTTTTCACTTGTGCAGGCTCTGAGAATCGAACTGGGTCTCCAGCATGACAGGCAAGAATTCTAACACTGAACCACCCTTGTACTGCCCCTGTGATGTGTTTTGAAGGTGGATAGGTTTAGAGGAAAGATGGTGGAGTAGGGACCTTCAGGAATTACATCCTCCAACCTAGTAAATAGGCAGGAACTGTCTGAAACAACTATTCTGGGGTTTCAGAGGCCAGAAGAACACTCATTCAGCCGGGAGTAGAAAAAAGAGGCTACAGAAACTGTGATAAAAAAAAAAATGTTGAGCAGCATTTGTTGTGTGGCAGCTGCTGGCATATCCTGCCCACAGCCCACCCCCCCACCCTCAGCCCAGGTGGGCAACCTCAGGATCCAGTCACTGGCTAGCTGCTGCTGTCAGAAAGGAACATGAAAATACACTTCACTAAGAACATATAGGAGGTGGAGGAGGACAAGGGTGCCAGGCCCAGCCAGCACTGATCAAGCTTTAGATTAGCTAATTCAGATTGCTGGGCCCTGGCTCAGATCTATTATTTCAACTCATTCCAGACAAAAGTGGCAGTGTTTCAACCCTACAGCTAACAGTGGCAGAGGTAGTTAAGGTTTAAAGACACAGTGCCTCCTTAGGGCTGCAGGGAACAGTTTGCTGAAGGGTACCTGCTGGGCAGGTCATGAAAGCCCAACTCTGGGGAGCCCTCAAAAAAGGCGTCTGGCATCTTTGTGACTCTCTCCTCAGGGCACTGTGGAGACGGTCTGGTCTGCACTCTACTCCCTTTGTTGGTCCCTAGCCCTGGTAGGATGGGAAATACCAGCTTGGAGAAGTACTCTCTGGAGTTGATCCTCCTCTCAGAATTTGCCTTCCAGGGAAAGGCAAATAAATAAATAAAAGATAGGGACAAAACAATAACAAACAGGACAAATCAAGATTCCCAGAAAAGTAACAAAGGAAAAGAAGCTTTCAGAGATTGTGCCATCTTTAAAATTGCAATGCATAGCAAAGGCAATAATCAGAAGACGAGCTGAAAAATCTGGTCAGTTAAACACAGAATAAGAATAAGGTGAACCAAGTGTCAAATAAGAGACTTAACACAACGGCAATCAACAATAAAACCCTAGACAAGAGATAAAAACTGACCTTCAGAGAAGATGAACTCGTCAAGATATTCACATGCATAGACACTAGCAGAAAATAAGCCATACTAAGAAACAGGAAGAAATGATCCAAAGGAACAAAAATATCAGAAAAGACAATGTGGAACTAATCAAAGATGTTCAAACAATCTCCTAAATCAATTCAAGGAAAAGAGAAATACAGATAAAAATATAAAGAATACTAAGACACCATGTGAACATCAAGATTTGAAATATAAAAAATAACAAACTTTGGGAGTGAAAGGTACAAGAGAAGAGATTAAAAACACACTAGAGGTATAGAACAGCAGATTTGAACAGGCAGAACAATCAGTAAATTAGAAGACAGGAGAATGAAAATCAGAAAGAACAGATAGAAAAAAGAACGGAAAAAAATTGACCCGAGTCTCTGGGATTCGAATGACAACACAAAGCACACAAACATTTGCATTACGGCATGCCAGAACAAGAAGAAAATGGGAAAGGGACAGAAAGAATATTTGAAGAAATAATGCCCAAAAACTTCTGAAGTCTTAGAAAAGACAAATCTACATCTCCAAGAAGTACAACAAGCTACAAGCAGAGTAAGTCCTAACAGAACCATTAAGACATATTAAACTATCAACTGACAAGGATAAAGAGAATGCTGAAACAGCAACAGAACAGTGATTCATCATACAGAGGGGAACTGCAATAAAAGTACATGACAATTTCTAATCAGAAACTATGGGAACAATACAGCAGTATGATACATTTGAGGTACTGAAAGAAAAAAAAAACCGCCAGTGAAGAATTCCTTATCTGGTCTTCAAAAATGAGGGAGAGCTTAAGATATTTACATAAACAGAAACTGAGAGAGTTCTTCCACGAGAGACCTGCCTTACCCAAAATATTAACAGGACTTCTGCAGGCTGAAAAGAAAACACAGGAGGGCGAGGCTTGGAGTAGAGTATAGAAATGAAGATTACCAGTAAAGGTAACTAAACAAGTAAAAGGAGAGACAAAAACAAGATATGACAAAAAAAACCAGAAGTTAAAATGAGTGAAGTATTACCTTTATAGTAATAACAATGAATGTTATTGTATTAAACTCGCCAATCAAAAGATACAGATCAGCAAAACGGATAAAATAGTATGATCCAACTATATGTTGTCTACAAGAGACTGACCTTAGACCCAAAGACACAAATAGGCTGAAAGTGAAAGGTTGAAAAAGGGTTATCATACAAACAGTAACCAAAAAAGAGCTAGGGTAGCTATACTAATCTTGGACAGAATAGACTAAACACAAAACTGGTGTAGGAGACAAATAAACATACTATCAATAAAGGGGGCAACCCACCAAGAAATAACAATCATAAATACCTATGCACCTGACTATGGTGTGCCCAAATTTATGAAGCAAACACTGGCAAACCTGAAGGGAAAAACAGACCCGTCTACAGTATTAGTTGGACACTTGAACACACTACTTTCAGTAATAGAACATCTAGACAGCGGACCAAAAAGAAAACAGAGAACCTAAACATAGAAAAATGAACTAGACCTAACAGACATATACAGAATACTGCATCCCAAAACAGCAAGCTATATATATTCTTAGGTGCTCATGGATCATTCTCAAGGATAGACCACATGTTGGGCCACAAAACAAGTCACAATAAGTTTTAAAAGACTGAAATTATATAAAATGCATTCTCTCATCATAATGGAATGAAATTGAAGTCAATAACAGGTAGAGAACTGAAAAATTCAAATATATGGAAGCTAAACAACATGCTCTTAAAGAATCAGTGGATCAAGGAAGAAGTGGCAAGAAAAATCATCAACTAGAGACAAATGAAAAGGAGAACACAATATATCAAAACTTACAGGATGCAGTACAGGCAGTGCTGAGAGGGAAATTTATAGCCATAAATGCTTAAACTAAAAAACAAGAAAGAGTTAAAATCAAATACCTAACTGCACAACTGGAAGAACTAGAAAAAGAACAGCAAACTAATCCCAAAGCAAGCAGCAGAAGAAAATAATAATTAGACAATGAAACTGCGAACAACAATAAAAAGCAAGAAGGAATCAGCAAACCAAAAAGTTGGTTCTTTTAGAAGATCAATAAAATTGACAAACGCTTGCTAGACTGACAGAGAAAGAAAGAGAATATGCAAATAAAATCAGAACTGAGACGGGAAACATTATTACTAATCCTCAGAGAAATTAAAAGGATTATGAGGATACCACGAACAACTATATACCAACAAATTAGATGACTTGTATGAAACAGACACATTTCTAGAAACACATGAACAACCTACAATGATTAAAAGAAATAGAAGATTTCAACAGACCAATTACAAGTAAAGAGATTGAATCAGCCATCAAATATCTCCCAACAAAGAAAAGCCCAAGATCAGATGCACTCACAGGGAAATTCTACCAATCATTCCAAGAAGAATTAATACCAATCCTGCTCAAACTCTCTAAAAACCTGTACAGGAGGGAACACTACCTAACTCATTTAATGAGGCCAACACTACCCTAATGCCAAAGTGAGATAACGATACTACAAGAAAAGAAAATTGCATTCCATGCATTAGAATAACTTTACAGAAACCAACAACCTCCAGATGGGTTCCTGGACCAGGTAAGTCCTGAGACCTATAGGGCCCAGCCTCACCAGAACATCAGCTATTCCATCTCCCTACCCTATATTACTGACAGCCCTTCCGACATGAAAAAGCTTGAATATCCATAGTCCAAATACCTCTAAAGAATGGGAAAGATCAAAGGTGATGGTGGAATTATACAGAGAATATAGGGTTTAACAAACAAATATGATTACT
This sequence comes from Tamandua tetradactyla, assembly GCF_023851605.1. Classification (NCBI taxonomy): domain Eukaryota; kingdom Metazoa; phylum Chordata; class Mammalia; order Pilosa; family Myrmecophagidae; genus Tamandua; species Tamandua tetradactyla. The sequence continues at coordinate 91,391,143 of NC_135328.1, forward strand.
GAATCATTAACTTGGTATTTCTTTTAGCCTCTAGGATCTTAGAGCAGCTACAAGTAAAAAACCTAAAATTGTAGAATTATAACCCATACCAAACTCTGAAATCTGTTCTACAACTAATTGTGCTGTGCTTTTAAATTTATTGTGTTTTTGTACATATATTAATTTACACACAAAAAAAAGCGATTGTGATGATAAAAAAAAATCATTCCTTCTAGCCTCCTATATTCTGGAGCAGCTAGAAGGAAAAATCTGAGAGGATGGTATGGTAGCCTATGACAAACTCTGGGATCTGTCCTGTAACTAGCTGTTGAAGAGTGCCTTGAAAACGACTGCTTTTATTTCTTTGCTTTGTATATATGTTATATTATACAATAAAAAAGTTAAAAAAGAAATGGTAAGTCAGGAAGTGTGAGTCCTCCCAATTCATATATTTTTTTCAAGATGTATTTGGCTACTAGGAGCCCTTACTCTTCCAAATAAAACTGATGGTTGGCTTTTCCATTTCTGCAAAGTTAGCTAACTGAAATTTTGATTGGGATTGCATTGACCATGTAAATCAGTTTGGGTAGAATTGACATTTTAATAATATTTAGTCTTTCAGTCCATTTATTTAGGTCTTCTTTGATTTCTTTTAACAATGTTCTATAGTTTTCTGCATACAAGACCTTGGTTGACTTTAATACATATTACAAGAAAGGAAAATTACTTCTTTTATGAGGATACCACAAACCATATACCAACAAATTATTGGAGAGACTGAATAATCTCGCTGATAAATGTAGATGCAAAAATCCTCAACATAAACTTGCAAACCAAATCCAATAGTGCATTAAAAGAATCATACACCATGATCAAGTGTGCTGTATCCCAGGCATGCAAGAGTGGTTCAACTCAAGAAAAATCAATTAACGTTAACACCTCACAATAATAAATCAAAGGGGAAAAGTCACACAATCGTATCAACACAGAAAAGGCATTTGACATAATCCAGCATGTTTTTTTGTTTGTTTGTTTTTTTGCCCAAATTAAAGCACCAACAAGAAGTTACTTTCACTCAAGAGAAGATGATGCTGTCCAGGACAGCTGTCAGTTGGGAAGTCATGTGGCTGGCACCTGCTGGGGTCTTTGGGTTCTGAATACCTCCCTCAGCTGGAAGGCACACAAGGACATCTGCTTGCTTTCTCTGCTCATTTCATAAGGCTTCCCCCAGAGGTTCCTTCCTTCTGCATCTCTCAAGGTCTCTGGCTTTGTGGGCTCTCTGTTGGCTCTAAGGCTTTTTTCAAACTTGTTCCCTCTTAAAGGACTCTAGTAAGCAACCCCATCTTGAATGGGTGGAGACATATCTCCATGGAAACTACCTAAACAGATGTTACCACCCAGAATTGGGTAGGTCACTTTTTCATGGTAACAAAGAGATCCCATCCAGCTGACCTCATACTCAAAGGTGAAACACTTTTCTGGGGTACATTACAGATTCAAACCAGCACAGCCATAGATATGAGGAACATTTTTTGAACCTAAATTCAGTTCCATTGGTCAGTATACCTATGTTTAGGCTAGTACTGGTGCTGTTTTGACCACTTGAGCTTTGTTTCATGAAGATGATTGTCTGATATAACTTTCGCAATGTGACTGTGTGATTGTGAAAACCTTGTGTCTGATGCTTCTTTTATCTACCTTATTGACAGACGAGTAAAACATGGATTAAAAATAAATAAATACGGGGAACAAGAGTTAAAATAAATTTAGCAGATTGAAAAAATTGACATTTTCACAGCCTTAGAACTGTAAACTTGCAACTTAATAATATTTCCCTTTTAAAAAGCTATTCTATTCATGGTATATTGCATTCCAGCAGCTTTAACAAACTAAAACAATGGCCAACTGATATGTGACAAGGCTGCCAGGTCTACTCAACTGAGAAAGAATAGTCTCTTCAAAAAAAAATGGTGCTGGGGCCATTGTCCCGGCCTCAGGTTGCCGGGCAGATGTGTCCACAAGTGCCATGGGGACTTCTATGTCGGCCCACTGGGCTTTCCTGTGTGGATACACCTGGGCCCCAAAGCTGGCCTGAGAGTCTGCAGTTGGCCCTACGCTCCCCTGGAGTCAGGCAGCTGAGCCGCGGCCCCTCACCAGGGTAATGGAAAGGCCCAGGAGGAGAAGGACATAGGACTGGTTCCCAAGAGGGAACTCCCGGCTCCTCACAAATGCCCTCCTGCAGCTTCCACCCCAGATAGTGAGGGACCTTACATCTTTGTTGACTCTTCCCATATTTACAGTCCAGATGTCCTTTCCCTTCAAACCCTGTTTACACTACCACAGAATTGTGCCACCAGGTCTTCATGTCCCTGGTCAGCTTTCCCCTCCAAAGGGGAAGTGGTGGTCTTGAGTTAATGGAAGTTTGCAGATAAAAAAATAAGCTGGACGCTGGTGAACTCCAATTTCTTCAAAGCAGCCCTATCCAGGTACTCCAGATAATCATACTGGAAGCTGGCAGCAGGGACAACCACAGAGCACTGGAAAGAAGGAAGCAGCCATCCTGGGTCTTTCTCTGTTACTATTAAGTTGGAAAGAGCAGTCTCCCTTTACTCAGAGATCAAGTAAGGGATGTGGATTCAGCAATCTCTTAGAACCCATGACTCTGCTCCCAAATGAGGAGAAGTTTTGCGTCTCATGGAGCTTGGGCAGTGAGACTGTCAACTCTCCTCAGGGCACATGATGACCACCCAAAAAAACAACTGCCAAGCTACAGTCTCCAGAATACTTCCAGTTAGATATAGGAAGCTGTATTTTCTTTTTAGAGGAGTCCCTAAAGAGTACATCTCTCAAAATCAATCTCCAAGTGTTATCTTGACTGTAGGTAGTCACATAAGTCCACACATGATCAAACTGCATAGAACAAAAATAAAAGGAATTAAGCTGGGGAGCTGTGACTAGGCTCAATGGTTCACATCAGTGTAAATATCCCAGTTGTGATATTGTGCGATAGTTTTGCCAGACTTTACTATTGGGGGAACTGAGTCAAGGCTGTACCAGACCTCCCCATGTTGTTTCTTACATTTGTGTGTGGGTCTACAATTATCCCAAAGTTGAAACAGCAGTTTAAAAAGTGGGGGGAAAGATGTGCTAGGAAAACTGGATAAGCACATGCAAAAGAATGCAAGAGAACCTCTATTATACACCATATTCAAAAATTAACTCAAAATGGATCAAAGACCTAAATACAAGAACAACAAAACTCCTTAGGAAAATGTAGGGTAGCATCTTCAGACTTTGTGGAAGGTAACAGTTTCTTAAAGTTTACACCCAAAGCAGAAGTATGAAAGAAAAAATAGATAACTGGGACCTCTCAAATTAAAAACATGGGCATCAAAGGACTTTGCCAAGAAAGTGAAAAATAACCTAGTCAATGGGAGAAAATATTTGAAAGCCACATATATCCAATAAGGGTTTACTATGCAGAATATATAAAGAATTCCTACAGCTCAACAATAAAAAGAAACAATCCAATTTAAAAAGTTGGCAAAAGGAGGGCCTCGCTCCCCTGACCTGTGCACCTGCACAGCCACATCCTCCCTGCCGCGGGGCACCCATACTCACAGGCACCAGCACAGTATTCCCAACCTGTACCTACACTGCAAAGTATCACTGCACTGATGTGCCTCACCCCGTGCCCCACATCCGGCTCTACATTCATCCCACAAATACAAGGCTTTAGACTACTGAAGGAAATCAACTTCCAAAGTAAACCAATCAAGATCTTCACATGCCACAAAGACAGATCACCAAACATATTATGATGCAGATATATAGCCCAGCTTAACAACCAAATTAAAACACCCGAGGAGACTCAAACATTGGAACAACTAATCAAAGATGTTCATATAATACTACTAAATAAAACAAACGGGATGGTTAATGACATATAGGAGATGAAGAAGACACTAGAAGAGCACAAAGAGGAATCTGAAAGAATCAACAGAAAAATAGATTTCACAGAGATTAAAGATGCTGTAGCCCAAATAAAAACATACTAGAGACACACAACAGCAGATTTTAAGAGGCAGAAGAAAGAATAAGTGAACTAGAGGACAGGAGAATTGATTTTGAACACTCAAAACAGCAAGTGGCAAAAAAGATGGAAAACTTTGAACTGGATCTCAGGGAAATGATGGACCAAAGAAAACACACAAACGTAAGAATCATTGGTGTCCCAGAAGGAGAAGGAGACGAGTAAAGGGCTAGGAAGATTAGTTGAGGATATAATGGGGGAAACTTCCCAACCCCTATAAAGGGCATATATATGCAAGTCAAAGAAGCTCAATGAACTCCAAGGAGAATAAATTCAAATAGGCCTTCCCCAAGACACATACTAACCAGTCTGTCAAATGTTAGAGAAACAGAAAATCCTGAAAGCAGCAAGAGAAAAACAGCATACTACATACAAGAGAATCCACACAGACTGAGTTTAGACTAGTTAACTGGCACTACTGAGGCAAGAAGGCAGTGGTATGGTAAATATTTAAGATCCTGAAAGAGAAAGACTTCCAATGAAGAATTCTGTACCCAGCCAAATTGCCCTTCAAAGCTGAGGGAGAGATTAAAATTTTTTTTTTCAGACAAATCCTGAATGAATCCTTCAACAAGAGAATGTCCCTACAAGAAATATTAAAGGTAGGTCTGCCAGCTGAAAAAAAAAAGACAGGAGAGGGAGGTCTGGAGGAAGGCAGAATTACCAGAAAGGGTAACTTAAAGGATAAAAAAAGAAAGAGGGAAAAGAATATACAGATTTGAAAAATAAAATCCAAAAGATAAGATGGTGGAGTCAAGAAACGCCTTTTCAGTAATAACACTGAATATTAACAGACTAAATTTAACAATTAAAAGATACAGATGAGCAGAATGGATTACGAAATATAATCCAGCTATATGCTGCTTATAAGAGACACATCTTAGACACAAGGATTCAAATAGACAAAGTGAAAAGATGGATAAAGACGCTCCACCCAAGTTGTAACCAAAAGAAAGCAGGAGTAGATATACTAATATCAGACAAAATAGGCTTTAAATGTAAAGACGCCATAAGAGACAAAGGAGGACACTATAAATAAAAGGGACAATTCACCAAGAAGAAATAACAATCATACATGTTTATGATCCCAATCAAGGAGCTCCAAAGTACATGAAACATTGGCCAAACTGAAGGGAGGGACAGATGTTTCAACGATAAGTAGGAGACTTTAATACAACACTCTAGTCTATACACAGAGCAACCAGACAAAAGATCAACAAGGAAATAGAGAATTTAAACTTGATAAATGAATTAGATCTAACAGACTTATATAGGTCACTACACCCCAAAACACCAGGATTATACATTCTTCTCTAGGGCTTATGGAACATTCTCCAGAATAGATCACATGCTGGGGCACAGAACAGGTCTTCATAAATTTAAGAACACTGAAATTATTCAAAGCACTTTCTCTTATCACTATAAAGCTGGGTATCAATAGCCACCAAAGAATGAGAACATTCACAAATATATGGAGACTTAATAACATACGCTTAAACTACCATTGGGTCAAAGAAGAAATTGCTAGAGAAATCAGTAGCTATTGGGAGACGAATGAAAAAGAGAATACAACATATCAGAATTTATGAGATGTGGCAAAGGCTGTGCTGAGAGGGAAATTTTTTGCCCTAAATGCCAATATTAAAAAATAAGAGCAAAAATCGAGGACTTAACTGCTCACCTGGAGGAACGTGACAACGAACAGCAAACTAACCTACCAAAAAGCACACAGAAGAATACAAATAATGAAGATTAAAGCAGAGTTAAATAAGGGGAGAACAAAAGAACAATAGAATGAATCATTAAGACCAAAAGTTGGTTTTTTGAGAAAATCAGTAAAATTGATGGGCCACTAGCAAGACTGACAAAGAAAAAAAGAAAGAGGATGCAAATAAACAAATCAGAAATGAGAAGGGGTATGTTACCAGAGACCCTGAAGAAATCAATCGTAAGACAACACTATGAAAAACCATATGCCAATAAACTAGACAACTTAGATAAAAGGAACAAATTCCTGGAAACACACAAACATGCTACAATGACTCAGGAAGAAACAGATCTCATCAAACCAAACATAAGTCAAGAGATTCAATCAGTCATCAAAAATCTTCCTACAAAGAAAAGCCCAGAATCAGAGAGCTTCACAGGGGATGTTTATCAAACATTTCAAAAAGAACTAACACCAATTCTGCTCAAACTTTTCCAAAAAAGTGAGGAAAAAGGAACTCTACCTAACTCATTTTATGAGGCTAATATTCTAATACCACAACTGGCTAAAGATGTTATAAGAAAGGAAAACTACAAGCCAATCTTCCTAATAAAGAAATGTAAAAATTCTCAACAAAATAGTAGCAAATCAAATCCAAAACACATTAAAAGAATTACACACCAGGACCAAGTGTGTACTTGGGCTTTATACCAGTAAAGCAAGGATGGTTCAACACAAGAAATTAAGGCAATATAGCACATTAACAAATTGAAAGGGGAAAAGAAAAAAAAAAAAAATCACATGATCATCTCAATTGATGCTGAAAAAGCATTTGACAAAATTCAACATTCTTTTCTGATTAAAACACTTCAAAAGATAGGAATCAAAGATAACTTCCTCAATATGAAAAAGGGCACATATGAAAAATGGATAGCCAGCATCATACTCAATGGAGAGAGACTGAAACCCTTCCCTCTAAGATCATGAATGATACAAGGATGCCCATTGTTACCACTATATTCAACATTGTACTAGAAGATCTAGCTACAGCAGTCAGGCAGGACAAAGAAACAAAAGGCATCCAAATTGGAAAACAAGAAGTAAAACTTTCACTATTTGCAGATGACATGATACTACACTTGGGAAATCCTGGGACAACAAAGCTACTATTAAATTCATCAAGGTGGCTGGATACAAAATTAACATGCAAAAATCAGTAATGTTTCTACACACAAGCAATGAGCTGAGGAATCAGTTAAGGAAAAAATTCCATTCAAAATAGCAACTAAAAGAATCAAGTACTTAGGAATGAACTTAACTAGAGACATAAAGGACTTGTACACAGAAAACTAAATAACTGCTAGAAAATCAGAGGAGATATAAATAGGTAGAAAGACATTCCCTGCTCACTGATAGGAAGGTTAAATATAGTTAAGATGTCAATTCTACCCAAATTGATCTACAAATTGAAAACAGTACCAATCAAAATTTCAACAACTTACCTTGAAGAACTGGAAAAGCTAGTTACCAAATTCATCTGAAAGGGAAAGAGACCCCGAATAGCTAAAAGCATCCTAAAGAAGAATGAAGTGAGGGGATTAACACTTTCTGACTTTAAAACTTACTCTGAAGCTACAATGGTCAAAACAGATGGTAATGGCACAAAGACATAAGTATTGAACAATGAAATAGAATCAAGAGTGCAGAAACAGACCACCAGACCTATGGTCAACCAATTTTTGACAAGGCCCCTAAATCCACTGAACTCGGACAAAATAATCTTTTCAATAAGTGGGCATGGGAGAACTGGACATCAATAGGCAAAAGAATGAAAGAGGACCCTTACCTTATATCCTATACAAAAATTAACTTAAAGTGGATTAAATACCTAAATATAAGAACTAGCACCATAAAGCGTCTAGAAGAAAATGTAGGGAAAGTTCTTCAAGATCTTGTAACAGAAGATAGCTTCCTAAACTTTATACCCAAAGCACAAATGGGAACTCCTCAAAATCAAATGCTTTTGTACCTCAAAAGACTACTAAAAAGGTGAAGAGGCAGCCAACTCAATGGGAGAAAATATTTGGAAATCACACATCAGACAAAGGTTTGATATCCTGTATACATAAAGGATCATACAAGTCAACAAAAGAACAAAGAACCCAATTATAAAATGGGCTAAAGATATGAATAGGCATTTTTCTGAAGAGCAAATACAGATGGTTCAAAAGCACATGAAGGGATGTTCAGTTTCATTAGCTGTAAGGGAAATGCAGATCAATACTACCATGAGATACCATCTCACACCTGCAAGAACGGCTGCTACTAAACAAACAGGAAGAGGATATGGAGAAATCGGGACACTTATGCACTGCTGGTGGGAATGTATAATGGTACAGCCACTATGGAAGACAGTTTGACGGTTCCTTAGGAAACTAAATATCGAGTAGCCCTATGACCCAGCAATAGCACTACTTGGTATATACCCAGAAGAGCTGAAAGCAATGACACAAACAGACATTTGCACGTTGATGTTCTTAGCATTATTCACAACTGCTAAAAGATAAACTAACCAAATGCCCATCAACAGATGAGTGAATTAACAAAGTTCATTAACAAAATGTGATACATATGTACGATGGAATATTATGCAGCAGTAAGACGAAATGATGTTCTAAAGCACATGACAAGACAGACCAGCCTTGAGGACATAATGCTGAGTGAAATAAACCAAACACAAAAGGATAGATACAGTACAACTTCATTTTTATGACCATGTTAAAGGTAAATTCAGAGGCTTATAATACAGAATATAGGGGACTTAGAGCTACAGAGAAGCTAAAGATGAGTGACTGTTAAACTAATGAGGTTGAACTCAAATGTAAGGGGATAAAAGTGAAGGCAGTTCTCTAGTGGGTCTATAAGTAATATAACCATATTGAAGGTGAACAAGACTGAAAGGGGCTGTATAGACCTATGTGCCCCACTGACTAACACTATAAATATAAATAAGTTCTTGCAAGAAGTACTTCAAAGGGATGATTCGTGTACAAAGAATGTATAAGTCCAGGGTACAGGGAGAAAACTGCTATTGCATGCAATGGGCTATGTTTAACAGGAAAACATCAACAGTACCACAGCAACAGCAGGGGTAAATAATGGGGGGAGGGACAAGAGCTAAGGGGAGGTTTAGATTTCCGATTTTGTGAGCGTGTGTTTATTGGTTATCTTTCTCTTGAGAACAATGAAATTGTCTAAAATGGAGAGTGATGGACTGTGGACTTTGGATATTATACATGATGCCTAATCAATGTAGGTGACTGAAGGATGCACTGATTGAGAAGGGGACTGGTGAACAATGGTGTATAAATATGATCAAATATTGTGGTGCTACAAAAAGGAACGAAGTCATGAGGCATGCAACGATGTGAACGAACCTGTGAGACATTTATGAGGCAAAATAAGCCAGTAACAAAAGAACAAGTATTGTATGGTCACCTTTAGAAAATGCTTATAATAAAACAGGGACCTAGATCCTAAGCTCTTATAGCAGACACATTTAGTCTGGAGTGGTAATTATTTCTGGATTTTTAGAGGCTGTTTTATATATCTGTAACCTGGTATTCAGAGATAAGATTGAAGCCAATCAGGTCCTGATTAAAGTAATTCAGAACACAGGGGTAAGGAATTCATGTATATTTTAGAACCACACCTACTCTTTGAGACCAAAGGAAGAAAGATTTTGTCTGGAACCAAAATTTTCTGTACCACATGATCTAACTCAACCTGTCCAGATAGCTCCTCTGAGCAACTGAAACATGGAAAACCCAGAAGAAGAATGAGGGCCTTTAATCCTGTATAGTTTAATGGAATGTACAGATACATCCTAGAATATATTAAGCAGATAATCAAAAAGTACTGGCAAAGTCCCTCAAGGCATCGGAGAAAAAAAAATATGGAACTATTAAACTTTACCATCAGGGAACACACTGTGTCAAACATTAGGGACATCAGAATCAATAGGCCAAGCCCTCAATCTTGAGGCTTACTCATGTGAAGCTTATGTAGGTAGCAGAGAAGCTTAGCCTACCAATAGGTATGCCTAAGAGTTACTTCTGGAGGACCTCTTTTGTTGCTCAAATATGGCCTCACTTTTTCTAAGCCCAACTCTGCAAGTGAAATCATTGCCCTCCCCACTACATGGGATATGACATTCTGAGGTGAAATTCTCCCTGGCAGCATAGGAGATGACTCCCAGGGATGAGTCCAGACCTGGCACTGCGGAATCAACAATTTCATTGTGACCAAAAGAGGAAAAGAAGTATAATAAAGTACCAGTGGCTGAGAGAGTTCAAATAGAGTCAAAAGACTACTCTGGAGGGCACTCTTATGCAAGTTTCAGTTAGACATTGCTACCTATTATAATTTGCCAAACCCCAGTCAAAACCATTCCAGCCATTCCTAAGGAACACCTAGGGCAATATCTAAGACTCTACACAGGTTCCAGGCACTAGGCTAACTTTCCAGAAACCTACAACCTCCAGATGGGTCCCAGGACCAGAAGTCCTGAAAAGTAGAGGGCCCAGCCTCTCCAGAACATCAGCTAGTTCCATTTCCCTACCCCACATTACTGACAGCCCCTTCCAACGTCAAAAAGTTAAAATGGCCACAGCCAAAATACCCCTACAGAGTAGGATAGAAAGATCAAATATGATGCTGGAGTTATACAGAGAGGTAGGGTTTAACAAATGAATATGACTGCTGAATTATTAAATTGATATTTTAGTCTCCCAGCTAGAAGTAAAAATCAAAAATTGTGGAATTGTAACGCATACCTAACCCTAAAATCTGTTCTCCAACTAATTGTTGTGCTGCACTTTTAAATTTATTGTTTTGTATGTATGTTATTTTTCACAAAAAAGAAAAAAGTCGATTGTGATGATAAAATATTTATTTCTTCTAGCCTCCTATATTCTGGAGCAGCTAGTAGGAAAAAATCTGAGAGGATGGCATGGCAGCCCATGACAAACTCTGGGATCTGTCCTATAACCACTTGTTGAAGAGTGCTTTGAAAATTATTGCTTTATTTCTTTGCTTTGTATATATATTATACAATAAAAAAAGTTAAAAAAAATCAGGACGAAAGGAATGAACAGATATTTTTCCACAGAGGAAATACAAATGACTAAAAAGCACATGAAAAGATATGCAACATCACTAGCTACCAGAGAAGTGCAAAACCACAATGAGATATCATTTCACTCCTACTAGAATGGACACTATTAACAAACAGGTAAGTACAAGTGTTGGAGAGGATACGGAGAAACAGCAACTCTTATTCACTGCTGGTGGCAATATAAAGTGGTATAGATACTATGGAAGATGTGTGGTAGATCCTCAGGAAGCTAAGTACAGAACTGCCATATGATCCAGCAATTCCATTACTAGAAGAACTGAAAGGAGGGACACAAACATTTGTACACCGATGTTCATAGCAGAATTATTTACAATTGCCAAAAGATGGAAGCAACCAAAGTATCTATGAGCCAATGAATGGATAAACAAAACATGGTATATACATATGATGGAATTATTGTTCAGCTGCAAAAAGGAATGAAGCCCTAATTCTTAAGAACACCTAGGGGAAAAAATTTTTTTAAATAAAAATAAAAACACCTAGGGCTCAAATTGAGTCTATAAAAGTTTCATGCACTAAGTCTGCTTTCCTGTAATCTATAATTTCTGGAGGGTTCCCAGACTAGATAAATCCTGAAGCCAAGAGGGACCAGCCCCTCCAAGATTATCAACTAATTACATCCCCCTATTCTTTGGTGTCACCACGCCTTCTCAACATGAAAATGTCATAAAGAGCATTGCCTCAAGATCCCCTATATATCAGCAAAAGGTTCGAAGGAGAAGAGGAGTTATAATAGAGAAGACAAGATTTAACAAATGAGGATGACTGATCACTATACTTATATTTCTTCTAGCCACCAGTGTTTTGGAGCAGCTAGAAGGAAAAATCTGAAATAGTGCGATGGTAACCCCAAACTCTGAAATCTGTTCTATAACTATTTGTTGAAGTGCACTTTGAAAATTATAGCTTTTCCTTTGTATACATTTTATTTCACAATAAAAAACTTTTTAAAGGAATGAAGTCTTGATGCATGTAACAACATGGTTGAAACTTGTGGATATTATATTGAGTGAAATAAGCCAGACACAAAAGGACAAATACCATAGGATCTCACTGTTATGAACTAATTATTATAAGCAAGCTCATAGAATTAGAGCCTAGAATATAGGGTACCAGGCAATAGACTAGAGTGAGAGAATGAGGAGTAGATGCTTAACTCATATAGAATTTCTACTTAGGAAGATGGTAACAAATGTCTGCAAATGGACAGAGGTGATGTTAGCACACTACTGTGAGTATGAGCAACAGCACTGAACTATTCAGTGAATGTGGCTAAAAGAAGAAACGAGGATGTGTATTCTTACTAGAATAAAAATTAAAAGATAAAACATAGGACTGTACAGCACAGTGAACCCTACTGTAGATTATGGACTATAATTAATAGTTCAAGTAAAAGAATGTTCTTTCATGGGTCCTAACAAATGTATGAAAAGGTGGTTAACAATAGGGTGGAATATGGGGAAAAAATACACCTGGTGTAAATAATGGACAACAAAACTATTTCAATAATCTTTCAATTTCAACAAAGGTAATTACAGTAAAAAAAAATGCTATCATCAATAGTAAACTCTCCATATCAATGCAAGGTATTGGTGGTGAGGTGGTATACAGAATCCTGTATTTTATGAACGTTCTGCCAAGTCACAACTTCTCAAAACAAACAAAAAAAAAACTACAGACCCAATCTTAATTCACAGGAGAGAAGACTCCTAAACCAGAGTTCAGTTTTAAAGCGTCTACTGATACCTGTCTTTTGTTCCTCATTCCATTCTTCCCAAAGTAAAGCACATCAAACACCGAGAAGTTAAGACTAACAGGTAAAAATGAGTCAGTAGGTAACAGTTTGAACCTACATATATTAAGCATCCCATGATATTATAATTACTTCTGAAATATCTTCCTTTAATCAAACTACGAATGAGAAAAGACTCTTTAAAACACACCAAAATTCGTGGACTTAACAATCCTCAAATTTTTTCTATTAACTGACTCCTGTGATGCCTTGTTAATTACACAAGGCATTACCAGCTGCACAAATAATGCATTTTTTTTGCTTATAACTTAAAATTGAATTAAATGTCCTACATCTATGGGGGGGGAATTAACTTCATATATGTGCATACATCAGCTGCTTTCAAGACAGGCATACTTCTTAGGGATTTCTTTCCATTTGCTGCTCTCCATTTCAGCCCTCAAAAGTGGAGAGAAGTGCACAAGGTTAAGTCATACACAGATCACCTGGAGACCTTGTTAAAATGACAGTTCTGCTTTGATAGGTCTGGTGTGGGGCTCCCAGTTGAGGTTAATGTATTGCTGGTTCTGCTGGTCCAAAGACTACATATTGAATAGTAAGAAACTGAGGAGACTGACTATCCTTCAACATTCATTTTCCAACTTTGGTGTTCATCAGAATGTCCTGTGGGGCTTACCAACTTCTTGCAATTCTGATGTGAGCTAAATATATACTAAACATCCACAAGTGTTTCTGCTATACATCAAAGGTTAAAAGCTACACACCTACACCTGTGTGTGTGTGGGGGGAATAAGGTAGAGACTTTAGACTTGTTTATTTATAACATTTTTCACTATGTGGCAGTAAAGCACCCAAGGAGGGGGTGCCCATTTCTAGTAAGCTTGAAGGCATGTGACAAGTATGTACCCCAATTATACACTGGGAAGAGAGAGTGTCAAGTTTTTGTTCCTTTAAGTTACAGCACCTTTATCATTTGCAAGCAGTTTTACATTGGTTCCTTAGTGTTTGTGGCTTGTAAAAACAGGTGCCCCGTGTTTGAAATAGTTGTATTAAATACCAGGTAGCTTTGTATTGCTTGTTGAGGTTATCACCTTCAACAGTTTTCCCCACAATCTGGGATATGTTTCCTGGTTTGCTGGAAGTTTACTGTGTTGCCCTGAATTTAGTTCAATTCCTACCTCTTGCTCAAGACAGCCAAATGTCTATTTTATTTTAGCATATTTGATAATTAGACTTTAGGGGGGTTGTCCAGGAATGTAATATCATGCTTCATTTCTATCTTTGATGCTAAAGCCACCAAAGCGTCCTGGGAAATGTACTCTTGTCCCTAGTTAGAAAGTGAAAATTCAGAACACTTGATCACATGCATCCTTTTTGCCTTTTCCAAAAGGAGAAAAAGTTATCAGCCATTTAAGGAACACCAAAGCAAAGCTACTTAGTATTTAACACATACAATGATTTCAAAAGCAAGACACCTGCTTTGACTGCCTGCAACCACAAATCAAAGGTGCTATAACTTAAACAAAAAAAACCTGGCTTTCTCCTTTCCTACCATGTAATCTCTTTACTCTGAAACTTCTTGGCAGGGTTCAATGAGCAAGCCAGTAAAAAAGAGGAAAATATTCCTTTCAAATTTTCTGTATCTATAAGAAAATGGCTACTTCTACCAAATCAAAGAGGGCTACAGTTATTTTACATCACCAGGATTGGTGTCAAACTGTGGTTGATACCAAATTCTAAAAAATGGATTACGTTAAAAATAAAAATAAGAAAAAGGCTGGGATGGGGGCGGTGACGAATCTGGGTATCTAGGTATAGATCACCACAGACTCGTGGGATAGGAAATCTTCAACTATCAAGAACATGGTCATACCACGCAACTATCAGACGCTCAAACACCCCAAAACACCTTCACGTGCAAAAACACTTTCAGCCTTCAAGTTTATACCAATGACTATGCTGGGTTAAAAGCTTAGGTGCAGGGAACATTAGAAGGTGAGAACTAAGAGACAAAACAGTCTTTTATACCTATTTTCACTCTAGGAATAAAAAACCTGACCTATCCTGGGCACTTATAAATCCCAGCCTGCGTTACATCAATAGTACCCCTTCAATCCAGGTCTCTAATCCCCCTAAAGACCGATTCCAATTCTAAAAAAGGGCGGGGAAGAAGGGGTTAGCTAAAGTTCTGGAAACCCTTTGAATCTTAAATGTGCACGAATCCTTTGCAGTGAGGCAGAGCTAGAACTCTCGTGCCTGAGAGGAAGCAATGCCTAAGTTTCCCGTCGGGAGCGGAGAGTGGAGCGGTGGCGCGAAACGATGCGGGACTTTAGCCGGGTTAGCGCTGAGGGGTGCTGGAGGAGCCGGTCCTCCCCGACCACGATCTGGCATGGCCGCCAGAGCCCGCTGTCCTCCTCGCCCTCTAAGGTCCCGGGCCCCCACCGAGCGCGGGAAGCCAGGGAAAGAGAACCCAGGCACTCTGGTGAGCTGTACCTGCAGCCGGCGCCCCACTGAGGACCGACGGCGAGGTCTCAACGCTTGGGGCGCCCCCACCTCCAGCCTCGACGAGTGCACCTGCAGTTGAGACTGGCGGGATTCCTGCTGCCCCAATCCGCGGGGCCACATCCGCCCTGTAGACGCAGCTGGACAAATCGCCGGGACAGCCAAGCAGGTACGCCCGGGAACTATCCCGCATCCCCCCGCTCCGAGTTTCCAGAGAGGTGCGGCGGGCGCTACTCACCTGCTTGCCCCGGTAGAAGAGGCGCTGGCACTCGGGCCGAACGTCGAACAGCGCCCACACCCGCTCGCGCAGCTCCTCGATTGTGGCTTTGCGAGAGACATCCTCAATGGTGCGCGTCTTGGAGCCGTCGATGGTGCGAACCTGGATCCACATATTGGCGCCAGAAAGGGCTGGCTCCCTTTGTCTCCCCCGCGGCTCCGGGCACCGCGCCCCGCCCGGGCCGCGCCGGCTTCCCAGACAGCCCCGATTCTCCGCGGCGGGCGGGCGCGTGCACAGGGGAGAAAGACCGGGCAGACGCCGGACTCTACAAGCGGCGGCTGCGCCTATTAAGACGCGCGCCCGCCCAGCAGAGGTTAGGAAGAGGAAAAAAAAAAACCGGAACTAGTCGGAGGTAACGCGACTGCCGCAGCTACCGCTTCACAAATGGGAAGAAGCCATGTCTGTGCCGCGCGAAGTGTTTACTTATAGAGCTGTAGCTCCCACATGGAGGTCACGGCGCCAACCCGATCTCGCGAGATCCAATCCGGACTCCGCCTTAAAGAGGAAGCGGCCCCGGAGGCGGCTACAGACCTGAGGGAACTAAAACGAGCGGGCGCCCAGAAGGCGGGGCTGGAGGGCGGGGCTAGAGGGCGGGACTGCCAAGAGCCGTTACTTTCCCCACTGCCTCCACCTGGTCTCGGACACGCCTTCTAGTCCTCGAGTTTCGGGCCGTTATGTTGCCGCCGAAACTGGTTACCCTTTTGAATCTTGGTTTCCGGGTGGAGGAGGCGGGAGGCCCCGCAGGACTAGCGGACATGGTACTTTGGTATGAAAAGCACACTAAAAATAAGAAAAGCCTGACGTGCGCGTGTATGATCACGAAAAAGGCGGGAGAGACCTAAGTTTCTGAGAAAACACAGAAAGCCGCGCCGGCCGCCCAAAGAAGGCCCGGGGCCGCCTGTTCTTCCCAAGCACGTTTCCCGCCTGGCCTGAATGGTGCTTTCTGCAGAAATGGGCTTCCTGGGGTTTTCCGCCTTTAGACGGAGGTGGAGGCCGCAGGTCCACAGGCCGTGGGCCCTGCAGGTAAAGTTACCTGGAGCCCACCAGGCTCCCACGCGGACTTTCGGCCTGGAGACTCCCGCGCTATAGCCGTCGGCTGCACCCTGAACAGACGTATTCACTTGTGAGGCTTTCTTGTTAGGTGCAACTTTGGCTTAAGAGATAGCGGGTTCGTGGAAAATACTGTTTTTAAAGATACGAAAGTACATAGGCCAGAAAAAAATACTCCAAAGATCCTATTTGGAATCATATTCTCGGAAGTAGGCCCAACGCAAAACTACCTAACAGCGAGCAGGCTTATTTAAAATGAAAATGTCTTCATGGAAGGAAAGAACATTTGGAGGTACAAAACGAAACAACATGGACTTATAGTTGCAAAAATCGATAACCTTGACTGAGGCCAGTTCTAATTATTACCATAAAAGTGGGCCCAGCATTTTTGTAGAACTGTAAGTACAAACAAAGCTGGTGGTATCATTGAAAACATGGTCCAGGATGGGAGAGAGAAATGGCATATGTATACATATTTACGGTCTCTGCCCTTGCTGAAATTTCACATTTATTAGACTTCTAAATATAATTAATCTTGCCTGAGTTCAGTAAGGCAAATATTGAGGACTTCATTACATATGTAAATGACACAATGTTACGGAACAAAGTGGTGGTGAATTCTCTGCCGGATGCACTCAAATAAATGACCTATTCCTGAGGTACCAGGGTTTTAAAGAGTTTATTTGCCAGGTGCAGAGCACGACAGTGGATGGTCTATCTGCCTAAATATTTGTCTGCCTTAACTGAAGTAATTCTGATAGTTTTATAGCATTAAATGAGGGGCAGGTTTTAGGTTAATGAACACAGTGGCTCCAGATCAGGTAACTGGGGGTGATCTAATTATTGAGCATGAGTAGGTTGATTACGTGCTTAATCACAGACCAAATGTGAGAAAGTGTCAGTCCTAATATGATGTTGGGCATGATTATGAGATATAAGTCACTTACAGATTTATTAAAGTCTAAGCAGGTCAGGTGGGCCCATTTTAGTTAGATCCAGCTTGGGTTATCAAGATAATTTTGGACATAGGGTGGGTTAGTTCTGGGCTGACCCAAGACCCTTTATTAATAAACATTAGAGGCTGTGTTTAGTAATCATAAAACTTTAAAGTGGAAAAACCAGATAAAATGTGTACAATTGAAGGTTAGTCATAAGGTTTTACAATCACAAGGACACAGATAAATGCTATACAATCATTGTCAGAGATCAAGGCAGCTGGATTACAGTTCAGAGATTTCAGGTATTTCCCTGTATTTAATATACCAGAAAGTAAAAAGGAATATTTATATAATTCAGTAATCATAATCATCCCTTAAATCCCAACTTTTCGGTTACAACAATACACCCTAAAGCACGCTGGGACCTGCCCTCATAAGGGATAAGCTATTTGCTATTAAGGTTATTCTGTGCCCTTGTGGAGGCAAAATAAAAAATTTAAAAAAAAAAATCCCTACCCATAAAGAATTTACAATTTAGTTAAAAAGACCTAGAAAAAATTTAAACTATTTAAAGAGTTAATTATTAAACTAAACAGTATGATATTGATTAAAACTGCAATTAGAACTACAATTACAAATTAGAGAAGGGAGACTGTAACCATCTGAGAGCTTGAGGATAAAGGTGCAAGTTGGCCTGAATTAGACGGGAGGCAGCATTTAGATGTTCAGTTTATGAGTTAAGACAGACTTGAATTTTAATCCCAGTTTTGCTGTTTACTTTAAATGTGATTTTGAACAAATTACTCGCTTCAGTTTCCTCAATGTAAAATGGCTCTTGAAACACTCAATGAAGGTAAAACAATAAATTATTTTTCCTCTATAAAGATTTAGATCAGCAGAAAATTCTGGGAGAGAGTACTTAAGCAAAGACAGAAAGCAGGAAAGTATACACATTTTCACTGTTCAGAGATTACATTATCAAGATGAAATAAAGAAGGGCTGAGAGTGAAGATTAACCTTCAGAGCAGTAGATTTTGTGAACCCCCAGGGAGAAAGTCAAGGTTTTTAAGGAGTGCAGCACTATGATTAAATATGTATTTGCAAAGGTAACTGAAGGAATGTGGAAGGAGGCCTTAGGGAAAAAGTAAGGGGGGTGGGATGGGGATTTTTGTCAGAAAGCCTAGTGAAGAGGCAACTGTGTCAGCTTTGATGAAATTAATGACAGTGGGTAAGAGAGGAAAGGATGGTTTAAATTCCATAATCTAGAAAAAAAAATTGAACCTGTAATACTTGTGGACATGTGGATGGATGTGAGGGATGAGAAAAACGAAACGTTGAAAATAATCCCACATTTCTAGTTTGGGAGATTTACATGGATGTCTTGGGTAAATGATGATACTCTTAACTGAAATATGAGAGGAAGCAGGTTGAGAAAATAATTTCATTTGAGCTGTGCTGCATTTGAAACTCATTCAAAATTACACCTAGATGGAGATGTCTAACTGACATTTGAAAATAAAGACTGCAGTTTGACAGGGAAGTGAGAAAGTTCTGAGAGAGTCAAGACCATCTGTATCCACTCCTGAGAGGGAGATATTTGGGGTACTCTGTACTTCAGGTTAGATAGTTAACTGAGCTCTTTATCTTATGGTTTGTTTTACAGTCCATATGTCCTTATGGTTTTGAGGAATATTGTTGCTTGAGGCTTTGTGATATATGGCTGAGACCTGAATAAGAGTAGTCTCCAGGATGACCTCCCCAACTCCATTTTAAATCTCTTAGCCATAGTACAATTTTGTTTTATTTCTGTTAACAATCTCTAATGCTATTTTTAAGACAGAACTACATGTTATTAGATGCAAACTGGAAGTTCCATTGACTAAAAAGCACTTTATATTATGATTCATAACCTAAAACTAGCCATATTTAAAGATTGTGCTCATTCTTTTTTTTGTTTTTTAATAGAATCATGGATTTTTTGCTGTGGAAAACTACTTGAGAGGTTATTCTGGTCTAAACTTCTCTTTAACAAAGTAGGAAATGATTTAACCAAGTACATGTCATCAATGAGTGGCAGTGTTAGAACCTGAATTCTTGGTGTCTGTCCTCTCTAGCCAGGGTTCCTTACCCTTTAGCTGCCCCTTTGTTTCTCTGGAGACTCCCCCCATTAACTTTGTCCAGAGAGTAAACCTTGCCCTTCTTGTGGGCAATGCCTTCATTCTTCTGAATACCTCAGGTGAAGGAGGGGACCTGGGATTCTCACCAAAGGCTCGCTAAATTGCTTCTTTTTCCATGCTTTTCACCTGCCTTCTGAGATTGGTACTTAATTTTGTGGAGTTTTTTTTGAGAGTCTTTGTATCAATTCGGCTTGCATTTCCCCCACTGAAGGCAGTTAGTGTTCAACTTTCTGATGTTGGGATCAATTTAGGCTTAAATTTTCAATTATGGTGTCACAGCTTGCTCTGCATAACACATTTTAAAGGGTTAAAATAACAGTCACTTTACTATCTCTCATAGTTTCTGTGGAACAGGAATTCTAAAATGGCCCAGTTGGAAAGCCTGAGTTCTGGCTTGGGATCTCTCATTCCATTGCATACAGATGGAACTGGAGCTGGCAGCACTGGGCCTGGAGTAGTTGAGAATTCTAGGCATTACTTTCTATTTAAGAAGTCTCAGGACCTCTCCACTCCAGGTGGTCTCTTTCTGTGGGCTAGTTTGTACTTCTCACAGCATGATAGCCTCAGGACAGTGAGACTCCTTACAAGATGGTTAAAGATTTCAAGGGTAAGCATTCCAGTGAACAAAATAGAAACGCATCACTGTTTTTGGCCTAGCTTTGAGAGTCACAAAGTATCACTTCTACCATATATATATATATTTTTAAATACCAAAGGAAAACACCAAACGCAAACGTTCCTATTTTGATCATTCCGTTCTATATATAATCAGTAATTCACAATGTCTTCACATAGTTGCATATTCATCAACATCTACCATATATATTTTAAAAGCAAAGCAGTCACAAAAGGCCATTCAATTTCAAAGTAAGGGAATAGAGACCCTATTTCATAATGGAAGGAATGACAAAGTTATATTGTAGAAAAAGCATGTGAGAAGGAGGATCTCGTTGCAGTCGTTTTTGGAACATAGTATCTGCAGCACAACTCCTCCATCAATTTTTTCCCGTCTAATTTTTCAATACAACCAAAGACTTTTAAAATTAGTAAATACTTCAGCTATACAAAATCAAACAAACAAAAAACGTTACGAACAGTTGCCAGGGTAGTTTAGTGGTAGAATTCTCGCCTGCCATGCGGGAGACCCGGGTTTGATTCCTGGCCCATGCACTTACAAAATAAACAAAGGAAAAAGCAAACAAAAATTCAACAAATTGTGCTGCAATAATGGGATACTCACATGGAAAAAGAATGAATGTGACCCCTGCCATTCAGCATAAAACAAAAAAAAGAGACAGCACAGAATAATATAAAAGTATTCACCAGCTTGCTTAAGAGATAAAAATTTCTCTGCTCACATTCCTCTTTCTGTTCTTTACCATACAATTTTTCACTTCAACATTGTCTTATTATTGACATGCACATCTTTATACTTTGAATACATGTATATATATCCCTAAAAGTAGTAAGTTTAGGTGTTTTTTAAAAAAATTATATAACATGATTCCTTTATATTTTGGAAACCTTTTTTAACTCAAAAAAATTGGGGGGCGCAGCAGGCCATGGTGGCTCAGCAGGCAGAGTTCTCGCCTGCCATGCCGGAGACCTGGGTTCGATTCCCGGTGCTTGCCCTTTCTTAAAGAGCCATATATGTTAAGCTTTATGGGATAATCTTTACTCTGCAATTGTAGGACAAAAGCATCATACTCAATATGAAAATGGATGAGTGTGCCTAAGTTCTGATAAAACTTTATTTACCAAAACAGATGGTAGCAGGCAGTATTTAGCCTGGGTGAGCTGTAGTTTGCCAACCTCAGCTCTAGTACATTTCTTTTTATTAGTGTATAGAATTCCATTGTATGAATATATCACAATTTAGCCATTCTCTTTTATATATTTTTTTATAGTAAAAACTTAACATACAAACATATATTCTTGACATAAAAACATTCCATACATGGTGTAGAATCAGTGGCTCACAATATCATCACATAGTTGTATATTCATCACTATGATCATTTTTGAACATTTGCATCACTCCAGCAAAAGAAATAAAAACAAAAAAGGAAAAAGTCATGCATACCTTACCCCTCACCCCTCCCTCTCGTTGACCACTAGTGTTCCCATTGACCCAATTTATTTTACCCTTTGTCCCCCCCATTAATTTATTTATTTTAATCCATATTTTTTTACTCATCTTTCCATTCCCTGGCTATAAGGAGCATCAGACACAAAGTTCTCACAATTACACAATCACATTGCAAATGTTATATCTTTATACAATTGTCTTCAAGGATCTAGGCTACTGGGACAAAACTCAACAGTTTCAGGTACTTTCCTCTAGCCATTCCAATACACCATAAAATAAAAAGGGATATCTATAGAGTGCATAAGAATAATCTCCAGGAAAACCTCTCTACTCTGAAATCTCTCAGCCACTGAAAGTTTATTTTGTCTCATTTCTCTCTTCCCCCTTTTGGTCAAGAAGGCTTTCTTGAGCTCTTGATGCCAGGTCAGGTCTTATCCCAGGCTTTCTGTTCCACATTGCCAGAGAGATTTACACCCCTGGAAGTTATATCCCATGTAGGGAGGAAGGCAGTGAGTTCACATGCTGAGTTGGCTTAGAGAGAGAGAGGCCACATCTGAGCAACAAAAGAGGTTTTCTGGGGGTGACGCTTAGGCCTAATTTTTAGTAGGCTTAGCCTGTCCTTTGCAGGAATAAGTTTCATAGTGCAAACCCCAAGACTGAGGGCTTGGCCTATTGATTTGGTTGTCCCACTGCTTGTGAGAATATCAGGAATTCTCCAAATGGGGAAGTGTAATTTTTACCTTTTTTCCCCAATTCCCCAAGGGGGTCTTGCAAATACTTCTGTATTCACTGTTCAGATAAAAACTCTGGGATTTACTGGGGCATCACACTAAACTGGACAAACCTACGAAATCTCATGCCCTATTCAAGATTCCATGTGCTTATTGTGTTGAATTACACTGTTGATATACGTTAAATTAGGAAATGTATTAGTCAAAATATAAATTTTGTACCAAATAAACATTTCTTGCTTTAGTTTCACATAAAAGTTGTACTTTTAAAATATGAATAACCATCTATTTTCAACACCTTGCAATATTGACATTCCTTTGTTCTTCCTCAAGCAAAAAACATTTTATAATTTGTACATTTAGTCACTATCATTGTACATGCTAAGCAATCCTAGATTATATCATCTCAGTCTTTATTGTCTGTCTTTCCTTCTGGTTTCATATGTGCCCCCAGCTTCCTCCCTCTATCATTCTCACATTCAGCTTCATTCAGTGTACTTATATTATTGTGCTACAATCAGGTAATATTGTGCTATCCATTTCTGAATTTTGACAATCAGTCCTGTTGTACAATCTATTTCCGTTCAACTCCAATTACCCAATCTCTACCCTATTTCTATCTCCTAGAAACCTCTGTTCCTCTTTTTTTTTTTTTGCTTTTTTAAAATTTTTTAAAAATATAACAAACACATTCATTTTTTTAAACTTTTTTATTAATAAAAAAATTAACAAACAGAACATTTAGATATCATTCCATTCTACATATACAATCAGTAATTCTTAATATCATCATATAGTTGCATATTCATCATTTCTTAGTACATTTGCATTGATTTAGAAAAAGAAATAAAAAGATAACAGAAAAAGAAATAAAATGATAATAGAGAAAAAAAAGACTATGCATACCATACCCCTTACCCCTCACTTTCATTTACCACTATTTCAAACTGAATTTATTTTAACATTTGTTCCCCCTATTATTTATTTTTATTCCATATGTTCTACTCTTCTGTTGATATAGTAGCTAAAGGGAGCATCAGACATAAGGTTTTCACATTCACAGAGTCTCATTGTGAAAGCTATATCATTGTTCAATCGTCATCAAGAAACATGGCTCCTGGAACACAGCACTACATTTTCAGGCAATTCCCTCCAGCCTCTCCACTACATCCTGAACAACAAGGTGATATCTACTTAATGCATAAGAATAACCTCCAGGATAACCTCTCGACTCTGGAATCTCTCAGCCATTGACACTTTGTCTCATTTTACTCTTCCCCCTTTTGGTCGAGAAGTTTCTCTCAATCCCTTGATGTTAATTCTCAGCTCAATGTAGGGTTTTTCTCAGTCCCTTGATGCTGAGTCTCAGCTCATTCCAGGATCTCTGTCCCACGTTGCCAGGAAGGTCCACACCCCTGGGAGTCATGCCCCATGCAGAGAGAGGGAGGGTGGTGAGACTGCTCGTCATGTTGGCTGGAGAGAAGGGCCACATCTGAGCAACAAAAGAGGCTCTCGTGGGGGTGACTCTTAGGCCTAAATTTTAAGTAGACTTGACCTATCCTAACAAACACATTCTTAACAAATGATCATTCCATTCTACATATATAATCAGTAATTCACAATATCATCACATAGTTGCATGTTAATCAGCATGCAAATGATCATTCCGTTCTACATATATAATCAGTAATTCACAATATCATCACATAGTTGCATGTTAATCACCATGATCATTTCTTAGAACATTTGCATCAATTCAGAAAAAGAAATAAAACAACAGAAAAAAAATTCATACATACCATACCCCTTACCCCTCCCTTTCATTGATCACTAGCGTTTCAATCTACTAAATTTATTTTAACATTTGTTCCCCCATTATTTATTTTTATTCCATATGTTTTACTCATCTGTTGATAAGGTACATAAAAGGAGCATCAGACAGAAGGTTTTCACAAGCACACAGTCACATTGCTAAAGCTATATCATTATACAATCATCTTCAAGAAACATGGTTACTGGAACACAGCTCTAAATTTTCAGGCAGTTCCCTCCAGCCTCTCCATTACATCTTGACTAACAAGGTGATATCTATTTAATGTGTAAGAATAACCTCCAGGATATCCTCTCAACTCTGTTCGGAATCTCTCAGCCATTGACACTTTATTTTGTCTCATTTCGCTCTTCCCTCTTTTGGTCAAGAATCTGTTCTTAACTGAAATTTTCCAAGTTCACTCATTGATGAATTTTGATATGTTGTGTTTTCATTTTCATTTCCCTTGAGATATTTACTGATGTCTCTTCTAATTTCTTCCTTGACCCTCTTGTTGTCTAAGAGTGTATTGTTGAGCCTCCATATATTTGTGAATTTTCTGACCCTCTGCCTGTAATTGATTTCGAGTTTCATTCCTTTATGGTCTGAGATAGTGTTTTGTATGATTTCAGTCTTTTTAAATTTATTAAGACTTGCTATGTGACCCAGCATATGGTCTATCCTTGAGAATGATCCATGAGCACTTGAGAAAAAGGTGTATCCTGCTGTTGTGGGGTATAATGTTCTATAAATGTCTATTAAGTCTAGTTCTTTATTGTATTATTCAGATTCTCTGTTTCTTTACTGATCCTCTGTCTAGATGTTCTGTCCATTGATAAGAGCAGGGAATTGAAGTCTCCAACTATTGTGGTAGATTTGTCTATTTCTCTTTTCAGTATTTGCCTCATATATTTTGGAGCACTCTGTCTCGGTGCATAAATACTTATGATTGTTATGTCTTCTTGTTTAATTGTTCCCTTATTAATATATAGTGTCCTTCTTTGTCTCTTTTAATTGTTGTACATTTGAAGTCTAATTTGTTGGATATTAGTACAGCAACTCCTGCTTTTTTCTGATTGTTGTTTGCATGAAATATCTTTTCTCAACCTTTCACTTTCAACCTATGTTTGTCCATGGGTCTAAAATGTGTCTCCTGTAGACAGCAATAGATGGGTCCTGTTTTTTAATCCATTTTGCCAGTCTGTCTTTTGATTGGGGAATTTAATGCATTAACTTTTAGTGTTATTACTATAAGGGCAGTACTTTCTTCTACCATTTTGCCTTTAGGATTTTATATATCATATCTAATTTTTTTCTCTTTTTATCTTTACTGATAGTCTTCATTTCTACACTCTTCTCCATACCTCTGTCTCCTGTCTTTTCCCATCTAGCACCTCTAGTGCTTCCTTTAGTATTTCTTGCAGAGCTGGTCTCTTGGTCACAAATTCTCTCACTGAATTTTTGTCTGAAAGTGTTTTAATTTCACTCTTATTTTAAAAATTTTGTTTCTTTTTTTTTTGTTCGTTTGTTTTCCCCCCTCATTTTTTTTTCTGTGCTATATTTTGCCTCTTTCCTATTTTTTTTTATTAATTAAAAAAAATTAACGAGGGGGACTTCCGGAGAAGATGGCGGCTTAGTAAGACGCACGGGTCTTAGTTCCTCCTCCAGAACAGCAACTAAAGAAACAGAAACAATACAAAACAGCTCCCGGAGCCATGACAGAGACCAAAAAGGCAGCGTACCCCATTCTGGAACGGCTGAACGGGCAGGGAGAATCCGCTGCGGTGAGATACCCGAGGGGTGCGCGCTTTCCCGGCCGGGGCGGCTGGCAACCAGGGTCCCTTCCACACACGTGGCTTCCCGGTCCGACTGGGAACGTTGGATAGCGGGGCCCTCCCGCCACGCTTGGCGTGTCAGGCCAGCTGGGCAATTTGGACCGGCAATCTCCCAAGCCGCAGCGGCTGGGGACCCCCCCTCTACGCGGTTTCCTGGGCCAACTGCAAGATTCGGATTGGCAAGTTAAAGGAGCCACAGCATCTTTTACTGGTGGGCCCCGCAGACGAGACGAGTGCCATGAGCACCACCTACTGGGCAGGAAAAGAAAAACAGAGCCCAGAGATTTCACAGAAAAACCTTTCAACCAGCCGGGTCCCACACCCAGGGAAATCTGATCAAATGCCCAGACACCAGCAGAAAATAACAGATCACACTCGGAAAATTGAAGATATGGCCCAGTCAAAGGAACAAACCAATAGTTCAAATGAGATACAGGAGCTGAGACAACTAATGCTGAATATACAAACAGAAATGGAAAAACTCTTCAAAAACCAAATCAATAAATTGAGGGAGGACATGAAGAAGACATGGGCTGAACAAAAAGAAGAAATAGAAAATCTGAAAAAACAAATCACAGAACTTATGGGAGTGAAGGACAAAGAAGAAAAAATGGAAAAAACAATGGATACCTACAATGGTAGATCTAAAGAGACAGAAGCTACAATTAGTGAACTGGAGGATGGAACATCTGAATTCCAAAAAGAAACAGAAACTATAGGGAAAAGAATGGAAAAACTTGAGCAGGGGATCAGGGAACTGAATGACAATATGAAGCGCACAAATATACGTGTTGTGGGTGTCCCAGAAGGAGAAGAGAAGGGAAAAGGAGGAGAAAAACTAATGGAAGAAATTATCACTGAAAATTTCCCAACTCTTATGAAAGACCTAAAATTACAGATCCAGGAAGTGCAGCGCACCCCAAAGAGAATAGACCCAAATAGGCGTTCTCCAAGACACTTACTAGTTAGAATGTCAGAGGTCAAAGAGAAAGAGAGGATCTTGAAAGCAGCAAGAGAAAAACAATCTGTCACATACAAGGGAAACCCAATAAGACTATGTGTAGATTTCTCAGCAGAAACCATGGAAGCTAGAAGACAGTGGGATGATATATTTAAATTACTAAAAGAGAAAAACTGCCAACCAAGACTCCTATATCCAGCAAAATTGTCCTTCAAAAATGAAGGAGAAATTAAAACATTTATAGACAAAAAGTCACTGAGAGAATTTGTGACCAAGAGACCAGCTCTGCAAGAAATACTAAAGGGAGCACTAAAGTCAGATACGAAAAGACAAAAGAGAGAGGTATGGAGTAAAGTGTAGAAAGAAGGAAAATCAGATATGATATATATAATACAAAAGGAAAAATGGTAGAGGAAAATATTATCCAAACAGTAATAACACTAAAAGTTAATGGACTGAATTCCCCAATCAAAAAAAATTAACGAACACAACATTTAGAAATCATTCCATTCTACGTATGCAATCAGTAATTCTTAATATCATCACATAGATGTGTGATCATCATTTCTTAGTACATTTGCATCGATTTAGGAAAAGAACTAGCAAAACAACAGAAAAAGAAATAGAATGATAATATAGAGGAAAAAAATAAAAATAAAAAATAAAAAATATATAAAAAAACAGACAAACAAACAAACAAAAAACTATAGCTCAGATGCAGCTTCATTCAGTGTTTTAACATAATTACATTACAGTTAGATAGTATTGTGCTGTCCATTTTTGAGTTTTTGTATCTAGTCCTGTTGCACAGTCTGTAACCCTTCAGCTCCAATTACCCATTGTCTTACCCTGTTTCTAACTCCTGATGGTCTCTGTTACCAATGACATATTCCAAGTTTATTCTCTAATGTCGGTTCACATCAGTGGGACCATACAGTATTTGTCCTTTAGTTTTGGGCTAGTCTCACTCAGCATAATGTTCTCTAGGTCCATCCATGTTATTACATGCTTCATAAGTTTATTCTGTCTTAAAGCTGCATAATATTCCATCGTATGTATATACCACAGTTTGTTTAGCCACTCGTCTGTTGATGAACATTTTGGCTGTTTCCCTCTCTTTGCAATTGTAAATAATGCTGCTATAAACATTGGTGTGCAAATGTCCGTTTGTGTCTTTGCCCTTAAGTCCTTTGAGTAGATACCTAGCAATGGTATTGCTGGGTCATATGGCAATTCTATATTCAGTTTTTTGAGGAACTGCCAAACTGCCTTCCACAGTAGTTGCACCATTTGACATTCCCACGAACAGTGGATAAGTGTGCCTCTTTCTCCGCATCCTCTCCAGCACTTGTCATTTTTTGTTTTGTTGATAATGGCCATTCTGGTGGGTGTGAGATGATATCTCATTGTGGTTTTGATTTGCATTTCTCTAATGGCCAGGGACATTGAGCATCTCTTTATGTGTCTTTTGGCCATTTGTATTTCCTCTTCTGAGAGGTGTCTGTTCAAGTCTTTTTCCCATTTTGTAATTGGGTTGGCTGTCTTTTTGTGGTTGAGTTGAACAATCTCTTTATAAATTCTGGATACTAGACTTTTATCCCCCCTCATTTTTGAAAGACAATTCAGCTGGATATAGAATTCTTGGTTGGCAGTTTTTCTCTTTTAGAATCTTAAATATATCATACCACTGTCTTCTCATCTCCATGGTTTCTGCTGAGAAATCTACATATAGTCTTATTAAGCTTCCCTTGTATGTGATGGGTTCCTGTTCTTTTTCTGCTTTCAAAAATTCTCTCTTTCTCTTTGAGATCTGACATTCTGATTAGTGTCTTGGAGTTAGTCTACTTGGATCTATTCTGTTTGGGGTATGTTGCACTTCTTGGATCTGTAATTTTAAGTCTTTCTTAAGAGTTGGGAAATTTTCAGTGATAATTTCCCCCATTAGTCTTTCTCCTCCTTTTCCCTTCTCTCCTCCTTCTGGGACACAAACAACATGTATATTCATGCGCTTTATGTTGTCATTTAATTCCCTGAGTCCCTGCTTATATTTTTCCATTCTTTTCCCTGTATTTTCTTTTGCTTGTTGGATTTCAGGTGTCCCATCCTCCATTTCCCTAAACCTATCTTCTGCCTCTTGAAATCTAACATTGTAGGTTTCCATAGCTTTTTTCCATCTCCTGCTGTGCCTTTCATTCCCACAAGTTCTGTGATTTGTTTTTTCGACTTCAGATTTCTTTTTGTTTGTTCTTTGCCTTCTTTATATCATCCCTCAGTTTGCTGATTTCATTTTTTGTTTTTTCATAAGCAGGCACCGGGAATCAACCCTGGGTCTCCAGCATGGCAGGCAAGAACTCTGCCACTGAGCCACCGTGGCCTACCCTGTTGATTTGATTTTTGATCAGATTTTCCATGTCTGTTCAAACATCCTGAATTAATTGTTTCAACTCCTTTATCTCATTTGAATTGTTGGTTTGTTCCTTTGACTGGGCCATATCTTCAGTTTTCCTAGTATGGTTTTGTTATTTTTTGCTGGTGTTTAGGCATTTAATTTCCTTAATTAGTTTTTTCTGGAGATTGTTTTCCCTTTTACCTAAGATTTTCTTGTTGGATGGCTTTGTTCTCTGTCTGTTCCTTGACATTCAGTTCAGCTTATTCTAGATCTCTAGAATAGGCTTTGTTTAACAGATCAGATTTTTTCAGTTATTGTTTTCTTGTTTTTTGCCCTGCCTGTATGATGCCTTTTTTTTTCCTTAGGAGGGTCTACTTAGGTATTATAGACTCCAGTCAGATTTTCCCAGACCATACTGGCCTCCTCTCAGGAGGAAAGGGTCACCTGTATCAGTTTTCTCTGAGGGCGAGACCCAGAAGGTTGACAGACTTTCCTATGAAGACTCTAGACTGTGTTTTTCTTGTCCTTCCCAGTATGTGGCACTTGTGTGCCTCCAGGTCTCACCAGCATAAACTGATGTGGTGTCTTTAACTTCAGCAGGCTCTCCCTGCTGGGGGCATGGTTGAGACAGAGGAGAGGTTATAGGCTGACTTTAATCTCTTCAGTTTTCCAGTCCCTGCGGTCTGAATTCCTCAGAGATTCCACCTGAGCTGGGTCCCACCCCTCTCCTGGGGAAGGCACAGCCTCTAGGGAATTACCTTCTTTCACCTGACAAGCCTCTCGGACAAGCAAGTCTCTCAGACAAGCTTAATTCTGCCCTTGCCTGGGGCAGTTGGAGCCTGGGAAGCCTTGCAGTTGTACCTAATGAGCAGTTAAGCAGTAGAAACAAAGCAAAAAAAAAAAAATCCTTTTCAAAGCAGGACCCCTATTCCTCAAGTTTGTTAAGTTGGTACATTGCTCTGTGTATCTCCAGGTCCTATGTGCCCCCTCTTTTTTTAGTGTCATGACCTTTTCAAGTACTTTGTGGTTTTGGATCTAAAAAACCTCTGCTTTTTTCTTTTTTCTGTCAGCCCTGCCCCCTCTGCGCCAGGGCAAAACCTAGTAATTTAGCACTTATTCCAAGTTTATCTCAACTGGGGGCCTATTTTCAGTGGTCAGAATTTGTCAATCAAGTCCACAATTGGAGCTTGGTTGAGCTTAGCCCCTGCTGCTAGTAAAGTCTCTTTCCTTTCCCCTCTGGGAACGGGCCTGTGGGGGAGGGGCACCAGCCTCCATGTCTTGGGGGACTCCCAGTTCTGGGTGGGAGCGCAGCTGGTTCAGCTTGTCAACACTGGTATACGCTGTGTATCTGGTCACTGATATGACCCCAGCAGTTGTTCAGTACTGTTCCTGGCTATTTACTAGCTGCTCTGGGGGACAAACTAAATTCCACATTTCACTAAGCTGCCATCTTGGATCCTTGTCTGCTGTTCTCTTTTTGATATATATATTCAAGTTGTTTCTGTGTTTTTTTTCTCTTACAAACAAGGTAAATATTCTTATAGACCTCACATTGTGCAGAGCTCCTCTGGGGTATAGGCCAACAAATAGTTCATCAGCTATTTTTTTTTTTACATGGGCAGGCACTGAGTAACAAACCTGGGTCTCTGGCATGGCAGGCAAGAACTCTGCCACTGAGCCACTGTCACACTGCCCAGTTCATCAGCTTTTCATCTTCCAAAAATGTATTGATAACTCTCTTCTACTATCCTCTCCTCTCTTGTTCTTTTTTGGGGTCATAACATTAAGAATTTCTTTTATTGTCATTTTAGAAAGGCTTTTGAGCGGAAACTGAGTTGATATGGCATGTTTCTTATACATATTATTTAATTTTGTTCTTTCCCTTCACTATCAAACACTCTAAATCATCATAAGTCCAGTGAGGATTAAGTTGAGGCTAATGACTCTTGCTTTTGGCAAGCTTAAATAAGTCCATCTTTGTTCCAATTGCATTGTCACTATTAGTAGTGCTTTCATTTTTCCCATTTTTCCACTAACTTCTATAAAATTATATACACAAAATACAACAAAGTATATATCATTATCCAAATAAATCACACTTCAAACAACAAAATGATGACAGTAGTAAAACTAAACTGGTGGCAGACAAGATTTTCAGAGCTTCAACAATGCATGTATTAAAAAATAGGAGGTTTGACTCCTGGTCCATGCGCTTCCCAAAAACAAACAAGCAAAACTAACAAAAATTCAACAAACAGTGCTGCAATAAGGAGATACTCACATATCCCTTTATTATATATTAAAAGTACTAAAATGTGGGTGGGCCACGGTGGCTCAGCAGGCAAGAATGCTTGCCTGCCATGCCCAAGGACCCGGGTTCGATTCCCGGTGCCTACCCATGTTAAAAAAAAAAGTACTAAAATGTGACCGCACCATACAGCATACAAAAAAAAAAAAAAAAAAAAAGAAATTTTCCTTCTTCCTGTTGTTGGTACTCACCTGTTTTCATTTCTGAATTGCAATTCAATTCCTAACAGCCATTCAGAACTTACCTCCATGCACTTCTTATGAACTTCTGGTAGAGCATTTTTTTTTAGCAGAGTAGTTCATTTACAGTGATGTTCAGAACTGAATCATACTATTGACTCCCACATAATATGAAATGTGATCTATAAAAACTGAAATAGCACACTGAATTAGATCTATGAATTTGCCACTGAAGATAGTCCACATCATAAGGAAAATCCTGTGATTCTGAGGATGCTAAGGATCATGAAACATCTAATAATTCTTGATGAAAAAGAGATTCTCATACTGTTCTAGTTTGCTAGCTGCTGGAATGCAATATACCAGAAACAGAATGGCTTTTAAAAAGGGGAATTTAATAAGTTGCTAGTTTACAGTTCTAAGGCCAAGAAAATGTCCCAACTAAAACAAGTCTATAGAAATGTCTAATCTAAGGCATCCAGGGAAAGACACCTTGGTTCAAGAAGGCCAATGAAGTTCAGGGTTTCTCTCTCAAGTGGAAGGGCACATGGCAAGCACAGTCAGAGTTTCTCTGTCATCTGGAAAGGTATATGGTGAACACAGTCACAGTTTCTTTCTCAGCTGGAAGGGCACATGGTGAGCATAGCATCATCTGCTAGATTTCTCTCCTGGCTTCCTGTTTCATGAAGCATCCCGGGAGGTGTTTTCCTTCTTCATCTCCAAAGGTTACTGGCTGTGGACTCTCTGCTTTGTGGTGCTGCAGCATTCTTTGCTCTCTCTGAATCTCCTTCATTCTCCAAAATGTTTCCTCTTTTATAGGAATCCAGAAACTTATAGAGATCCACCCATTTGGGAAGCCTCCACCCCTAGCTTTCTTGTTTTGCTACTGCTGTGTTTAGATAATTAGACAGATAATTGTGCCATGCAGGATTTTTTTAAGCCTATAGATGAAAAATGACTAATGAAACTGTGTGCGTGCAACATAAAAATCCAGTAGCACCTAAGGAGCTTAAATCTTGGTTCCTGTAAAACTGCAAATTGATGTGGTATTAATAAAATTAAAAAAAAAATACACAAGAAAAAAAAATGTCACCTAATCCAGTTTAACAACCACTCTTGATTAAATCACATCTCCAGGGAGATGATCTGATTATAGTTTCAAACATACTGTATTGAATAGGGATTATTCTGCCTCTGTGAAATGGGATTTAGATTAAAACATGGCTTTTGTAGGGGACATACATTCTTTCAAACCAGTACACATACTTTCCCAGTTATTTTTCAATGAAAATTTAAAATATATATGTTTTACATAATACAATGAACTCTTTTTTATTCACCACCTTGCTTAAGAAATAAAATATTTGATGTATATGTACCTACAGACACTTATTGTGTCAGTTTCAAATCTGGGCATGGCTTAGCTGATTACTCTGCTTTAGGGTCTCTCACAAACTACAATGAAGGTGCTTATTAGGCTGTAGTCATTTCAAAGCTCAAGTGGGGAAGGATCCTCTTCCACATGGGTTGTTGTCAGGGTTCAGTTCCTTGATGCCTGTTTGATGGAGGTCACCCTCAGCTCCTTGCCATGCGTACCTCTCCAACGTGGTAGCTTATTCATCAGAACATGCAAGCTAAAAGCAAAGGAGAAAGTCCAGTAAGACAGAAGTCATAGTCTTTTGTAATCTAATCATGGGAGTGACATTCCATCACTTTTAACGTATTCTGTTTATTAGAAGCCTAGTTCCAACTCCACATTCAAGGGAAAGCGATTTATAAAAAGGTATGAATACCAGGAGGTAAGGATCATTGAGCACCATACTTGAAAGCTGCCTACCACATACACCTAAGTAATTTTTCATTTTGTTGCTCATTAATAGCATCTGATTTGTCAGGCATTAAATAAACATAACTGGAGGATGAGGTTAAAGTTAACAAAGTGGCAAACATTTTTCTATTTAATGCCTTTATTTTTCATGAAATTATTAGGGCTTAATGAAGCAGTATACCTTCAAGATAATGCTTACAAAATTATCATACCTCAATTTAAGCCTTATTATGCTGGTTCATAATTGTCAGTTTGCTGATCTGTTTTCTCTAGTGTTCTAGTTTGCTAGCTGCTGGTATGCAATATACCGGAAATGGAATGGCTTTTAAAAGGGAAAATTTAATGAGTTGCTAATTTACAGTTCTAAGGCCAAGAAAATGTACCAAGCAAAACAAGTATATAGAAATGTCCAAACAAAGGCATCCAGGGAAAGATACCTTGGTTCAAGAAGGCTGATGAAGTTCAGGGTTTCTCTCTCATCTGGAAGGGCACATGGTGAACACAGTCACAGTTTCTCTCTCAGCTGGAAGGGCACGTGGCAAGCAAGACATCATCTGCTACTTTCTCTCCTGGCTTCCTGTTTCATGAAGCTCCTCAGGAGGCGTTTTCCTTCTTCATCTCCAAGGGTTGCTGGCTCGTGGACTCTCTGCTCCGTGGTGCTGCAGCATTCTCTGCTCTCTCTGAGTCTTTCATTCACCAAAATATTTCCTCTTTTATAGGACTCCAATAAACCAATCAAGACCCACCCAAATGGGTGGAGACTTGTCGTCCCTTAATCCAGTTTAACAACCACTCTTGACTAAATTACATCATCCAGGGAGATGATCTCATTACAGTTTCAAACACACAGTATTGAACAGGGATTATTCTACCTTTATGAAATGGGATTTATATTAAAACATGGCTTTTCTTAGGGGGCATACTTCCTTTCAAACCAGCACATCTAGTAAAAGATAAAA
Source organism: Tamandua tetradactyla (assembly GCF_023851605.1). Classification (NCBI taxonomy): domain Eukaryota; kingdom Metazoa; phylum Chordata; class Mammalia; order Pilosa; family Myrmecophagidae; genus Tamandua; species Tamandua tetradactyla. The sequence goes on from NC_135328.1 coordinate 91,425,906, forward strand.
AGAATATATATATATAATATATATATATACATATACATATATATGTGTATAGTTATATATTCCCATCCCAAACCCCATACCTAATCAGATTCCTCTGCCTTAAGAAGAAAAATTTTTTAAATACTGCTTTAGAAGGTAAAAATTGGCAGGTTTACTAAATTTTGATTTATGGGAATATGGGAATCCTCATTGAGCTCCAGTTTTTACCTTTAATTCTTGAAAGTAAAGCTCAGTAAACTAACTTTAAACTCTGTAATCATCCTCTTTGAATATCTTGGCCTGGGTCTTTCTTACCATTTCTTCTTTGCCTAGAAAATTTCAACACATATGTTGAGATTTCGCTCAAGTGTCATTTTCTTCAGGATGCCTTTCCTGATACCTCCCAGCCAAAGGAAATACTTTGCCTGCATTCCTACAGTTAGTCTATAACTCTGTACTAATTCTTAACTAAGCACTGTACTTTGTTTGCATGACTGTCATCCCCATTAAATTTTGAATTTCCTAGAGGGCAGGGACTTATTCCATTTATCTTTGTTTCTAACACAGAACTCAGGATTTGATACATAGATGTACTTAAGTGTCATTAAAGGATGGAAGGAAAGAAGAGAAGAATTAGAGTATATTTTGATGACTAGAATAAGAAACAAAGTTGCACGATCTGCAGACCTCTCTGTTTCTCATACTATGACTGATCATCACCTCTTCTCAGGAAAACAGATAATATCTTCTTTTATACAAATAATTATAATTTTGCATAGAAAAAAATCACTTAACATTTTCTTGTAATTTAAATTCCCAGGTTCTAAGAAGTTGCGCACCTCCAAACCAGACCTATTTATGAATAAAGGATGGAGAAAATTATGGTAATTAAAAATAAATTTTTTTCGAGACTAGTTTAGAGGAAAAAAAATAATGTTTCAATTCCGCTATAATATGTAGTTTGTTTTTAGGATTGTGGCTTTTGGTGTGTTGAATTATGTACCCCAGTGAAAGACATATTCTTTATATATATATTCCTATTTTGATCATTCCGTTCAATGTATATAATCAGTAATTCACAATATCATCACATAGTTGCATATTCAACATCACGATCATTTCTTGGAACATTTGCATCTATTCAGAAAAAGAAATAAAGCGAAAACAGAAAAAAATTCATACATACCATACCCCTTACCCCTCCCTTTCATTGATCACTAGCATTTCAAACTAAATTTATTTTAACATTTGTTCCCCCTATTATTTATTTTTATTCCATATGTTCTACTCGTCTGTTGACAAGGTAGATAAAAGGAGCATCAGACACAAGTTTTTCACAATCACACAGTCACATTGTGAAAGCTATATCATTATTCAATCATCATCAGGAAACAGAAAGACATATTCTTAATCTTAATCCACGTTCCTATGGGTGTGAAATCATTTGTAAATAGGACTTTCTGAAGGTGTTATTTTTATTTAAGGTGTGGCTAACCAAATCAGGGTAGAAATTAATCCATATTAGTTGAGGCCTTATAAAGAACAGAAACTGGAAGCCAGAAGTCAAGGGAGGCCAAGGGAGAAGCAGAAGTCAGCAGAAACAGGAAGAGCAGACACAAGGAGAGAGAGTTCACCATGTGATGGGACGCAGAGATGCATCCCAAGGAACCCCAAGGGTTGTGGTTAGTCAGCACCAGAATGCTACAGACTTCAAAAAGAAAGCATAGCCTTGCTGACACTTTGATTTGGGATTCCTGGCCTCTGAAAACTGAGTGAATAAATTCTTGTTGTTGAAGCCAGCCCATTATATGGTATTTTTCATAGCAGCCTGGAAAACTTAGACATTTGAAGAGGAAAGGTGATTGACATTAAAATATTCACTTCCTATAGAAAAGTGTTGGGTTCCCCCCCCCGCCTCGCCCCATTTCTAATGAAAACATGCTTACATTGTTTTACTGATTTACATGATCAACAAATCCTATATAATTAGTCTGTATCCATTTAGTAATCAGTCTGTTTAACACAGATTTAACAAACGTATATAATATGATGCAAAGGACATGGTTCCTAGAACCAGATAGACCTGAATTTTAATCTGGAATCTACTAATTACCAACAATATAACATTAGGCAACTTTTTTAATTTCTCTGACTTTGGTTTCTTTATCAGAAATGGGGTTAGAATATCACTCATAGTGCCACAGGAACAAATGAGACAAAGTTTTGTGTAAACTTTCTGGCACTCAGTATGGTTACTCTCCCCCGCCCCTCCTTTTTTGAAATAATATCTGAATGAGTTCAGTTCCTATATTTGAATGCTTATCAGCACTGAATAATCTCAATAAAATTTATTCTGGTTTTCAAATTGTTATATTGGACATAATTTATTTGGAAGAGAAACCATTACCTTTTTTTTTTTTTGGCTTTTTAAAAAGGGTATTTAATAAGTTGCTAGTTTACAGTTCTAAGTCCAGGAAAATGTCCCAATTAAAGCAAGTCTATTAAAATGTCTACTCTAAGGCATCACGGAAAGATACCTTGATTCAAGAAGGCTGAGGAAGTTCAGAGTTTCTCTCTCAACTGGAAAGGCACATTACGAACATGGCGGCGTCTCCTTGCTTTCTCTCCAGGCTTATTGTTTCATGAAGCTCTCCTGGGGGTGTATTCTTTCTTCATCTCCAAAGGTCTCTGGTTACATGGGCTCTGACTCTTGTCATTCACATCTCACTGTGGTGACTCCACTTCCTGGAATCTTGTCATTCTGAAGCCTTCTCCAAAATACTTCCTCTTTTAAAGGATTCCAGTAAACTAATCAAGACCCATGTGGAATGGGTGGAGTCACAACTCCCTCTATTCAAAAGTTAATACCCACAATTGGTTGGGTCACATCTCCATGGGAACAATCAAAAAGCCCCAGCCCGCAATATTGAATGAGGATTAAAGGACATGGCTTTTCTGGGGTCCACTACAGATTCAAACTGTTACAGGAGGTAATGTTAATGGGTACAGAGTTTCTGTTTGGAGTGATAGGAAAGCTTTGGTAATGGATGGTGATAATTATTGATACTGATAGCACAATACTGTGAATATAATTAACATCACTGAACTATACACTTGAAAATGGTTGAAATGAGAAATTTTATGTTATGCCTATATTAACACAATATAAAAAATTAACACAAATGTACAATATTTCACCTTTATCAGATTGGCAAAATTGACAGTCCGTTGCACATGTTGGTGAGGCTGTACAGCAATCGGAACTCTCACCCACTGTTGGTAGGGGTGTAAATTGGGGAGACAGTCTGGTATTATTTAGTAAAGTTGAACATGAGAATAATACCCTTAAGTCCAGTAATTCCACTCCTAGATACATTGTTCTAGTTTTCTAGCTGCTAGAATGCAATATACCATAAATGGAATGGCTTTTAAAAAGGGGAATTTAATAAGTTGTTAGTTAATAGTTCTAAGGCCGAGAAAATGTCCCAGTTAAAGCAAGTCTATAAAAATGTCCAAATTAAGGCACAACAAGAGGTTACCTTCACTCAAGAAAGACCGATGAAGTTCAGGGCTTCTCTCTCAGCTGGAAAGGCCTGTGGCAAACATGGCAACTTCTACTAGCTTCCTCTCCAGGCCTCTTGCTTCATGAAGCTCCCTGGGGACGTTCTGTTTCTTCATCTCCAAAGGTCACGAGCTGGTGGACTCTGTGGTTCTTTCATCATTCTGTCGTGGTTCTGCGGCTCTCTCCTCGTTCTCAAAAGGTGCATTATCATTTAAAAAAAAATTTATTTATTAATAAAAAAATTAACAACAAACAAAAACATTAACATATGATCATTCCGTTCTACATGTATAATCAGTGATTCACAGTATCATCACATAGTTGCATATTCATCATTTCTTAGAACATTTGCAGTAATTCAGAAAAAGATATAAAAAAGACAACAGAAAAAGAAATAAAATGAAAACAAAAAAAAATTATACCCTTTACCCCTTACCCTTGGTTTCATTGATCACTAGCATTTCAAACTAAATTTATTTTAACATTTGTTCTCCTATTATTTATTTTTATTCCATATGTTCCACTCATCTGTTGACAAGGTAGATAAAAGGAGCATCAGACACGAGGTTTTCACAATCACACAGTCACATTGTGAAAGCTACATCATTATTCAGTCATCATCAAGAAACATGGCTACTGGAACACAGCGCTACATTCTCAGGCAGTTCCCTCCAGCCTCTCCATTACATCTTGAATAACAAGGTGATATCTACTTAATGCGTATGAATAACCTCCAGGACAACCTCTCCACTCTGTTTGGAATCTTTCAGCCATTGACACTTCATCTCATTTCACTCTTCCCCCTTTTGGTCAAAAAGGTTTTCTCAATCCTTTGATACCGAGTCTCAGCTCATTCTAGGGTTTTTCTCAATCCCTTGATGCTGAATCTCAGCTCATTCTAGGATTTCTGTCCCACATTGCCAGGAAGGTCCACACCCCTGGGAGTCATGTCCCACATAGACAGGGGGAGGGTGGTGAGTTTGCTTGTTATGTTGGCTGGAGAGAGAGGCCACATCTGAGCAACAAAAGAGGGTCTCTTGGGGGTGACTCTTAGGCCTAAATTTTAAGTAGACTTGACCTATCCTTTGTGGGGTTAAGTTTCATATGAACAAACCCCAAGACTGGGGGCTCAGCCTATAGCTTTGGTTGTCCCCACTGCTTGTGAGAATATCAAGAATTCAACTTGGGGAATCACTCGGGGCATCACTCTGGACAAACCAACAAAATCCCATGTCCTACCCAAGATTCCAAGAACTTGTGGTGTTCAATCAAGCTATCTACATAAGTTATATTAGGAAATGCACTAGTCAAAAATATAAATTTTGTACCAAATAAACATTTTTTGCTTTAGTCTCCCATATAAGGTGAAATTTTAAAATATTAATTACCATCTATTTTCAGCACCCTGCAGTAATGACATTCTTTTCTTCTTCCACAGGCAAAAACATTTTTAAAATTTGTACATTTAGTCACTATTGTTATACACTCTAGGCATTCCTAGATTATACCATCTCAATCTTTATCGTCTATCTTTCTTTCTGATTTCATTTATGCCCCCAGCCCTCCTCCCTATATCCTTCTCAAATGCAGCTTCATTCAGTGTTTTAACAAAATTGTATTACAGTTAGGTAGTATTGTGCTGTCCATTTCTGAGTTTTTAAATTCAGTCCTGTTGCACAGTCTGTATCCTTTCAGCTCCAATTACCCAATATCTTACCCTATTTCTATCTCCTGATGGTTTCTGTTACCAACAAAATATTTCAAGTGTATTCACTAATGTCAGTTCATATCAGTGAGACCATACAGTATTTGTCCTTTTGTTTTTGGCTAATCTCACTCAGCATGATGTCCTCAAGGTCCATCCATGTTGTTACATACTTCATAACTTTATTTGTGCATATTATCTTTGGCCTATATTTCATTTTCTTATAATGTCTTTCTAGAATTTTGTGTTAGTTAGATTCAGTTGTCAACTTGGCCAGGTGAGCATACCTAGTTCTGTTGCTACAGACACAAGCCAATGGTACGTGAACCTCATCTGTTGCTAATTAATCTGCAGTCGGCTAGGAGGCGTGTCTGCTGCAATGAGTGACATTTGAATTAATTGGCTGGTGCTTAAATGAAAGATTGCAATGTAGCATTGCTAAGCAGCTTGGCATTCCTCATCTCAGCACTAGCAGCTCAGCCCAGGCCTTTGGAGATGCAGAAAGAAGTCACCCTAGGGAAAGTTGTTGGAACTCAGGGGCCTGAAGAGAAGACCAGCAGAGACCATCTTGTGCCTTCCACGTAAGAAAGAACCTCAGTGGAAAGTTAGCTGCCTTTCCTCTGAAGAACAAACAAAATAAATCCCCTTTTATTAAAAGCCAGTCTGTCTCTGGTGTGTTGCATTCCGGCAGCTAGCAAACCAGAACAAGGTCTAAGACAAAAAACAGAGGAAAATGTAGGGAAATATCTTATAAATCTTATCATTGGAGGCAGTTTTATAGACCTTACACCCAAAGCAAGAGCACTGAAGAAATAAATAAATAAATGGGAATGCGTCAAAATTAAACACTTTTGTGCATCAAAGAACTTCATCAAGAAAGTAAAAAGACAGCCTACACAATGGGAGACCATATTTGGAAATGACATATCAGATAAAGGTCTAGTATCCAGAATTTATGAAGAGATTGTTCAACTCAATAACAAAAAGACAGCCAATCCAATTACAAAATGGGAAAAAGACTTGAACAGACACCTCTCAGAAGAGGAACTACAAATGGCCAAAAGGCACATGAAGAGATGCTCAACGTCCCTGGCCATTAGAGAAATGCAAATCAAAACCACAATGAGATATCACACCCACCAGAATGGCCATTATCAACAAAACAGAAAATGACAAGTGCTGGAGAGGATGTGGAGAAAGAGGCACACTTATTCACTGTTGGTGGGAATGTCAAATGATGCAAATGTCAACTGTGGAAGGCAGTTTGGCGGTTCCTCAAAAAGCTGAATATAGAATTGCCATATGACCCAGCAATACCATCGCTAGGTATCTACTCAGAGGACATAAGGGCAAAGACACAAACGGACATTTGCATACCAATGTTTACAGCAGCATTATTTACAATTGCGAAGAGATGGAAACAGCCCAAGTGTCCATCAACAGACGAGTGGCTAAACAAACTGTGGTATATACATACAATGGAATATTATGCAGCTTTAAGACAGAATAAAGTTATGAAGTATGTAACAACATGGATGGACCTTGAGAACATTATGCTGAGTGAGACTAGCCAAAAACAAAAGGACAAATACTGTATGGTCTCACTGATATGAACTGACATTAGTGAATAAACTTGGAATATTTCATTGGTAACAGAGACCATCAGGAGATAGAAAATAGGGTAAGATATTAGGTAATGGAGCTGAAGGGATACAGACTGTGCAACAGGACTGAATACAAAAAGTCAGAAATAGACAGCACAATACTACCTAACCGTAATGCAATTATGTTAAAACACTGAATGAAGCTGCATGTGAGAATGATAGAGGGAGGAGGGCTGGGGACATAAATGAAATCAGAAAGAAAGATAGATGTTAAAGATCGAGATGGTATAATCTAGGAATGCCTAGAGTGTATAATAATAGTGACTAAATGTACAAATTTTAAAAATGTTTTTGCATGAGGAAGAACAAAGGAATGTCATTATTGCAGGGTGCTGAAAATAGATGATAATTAATATTTTAAAATGTCACCTTCTGTGTGAGACTAAAGCAAAAAAAGTTTATTTGTTACAAAATCTATATTTTGACTGGTGCATTTCCTGATCTAACTTGTGTGGATAGATTGATTGAACACCATAAGTACTTGGAATCTCAGGTAAGACATGAGATTTTGTTGGTTTGTCCAGAGTGATGCCCTGATGAATCAGTCAGTGAGTGGAAAAGTGTTTGCAAAGCTGCCTTCAGGAAATGGTGAGAATGGGGAGAAATTCAACTTCCCCAAGTTGAATTCTTGATGTTCTCGCAAGCAGTGTGGACAACCAAAGCTATAGGTTGAGCCCCCAGTCTTGGGGTTTGTTCATATGAAACTTAACCCCACAAAGGATAGGTCAAGTCTACTTAAAATTTAGGCCTAAGAGTCACCCCCAAGAGAGCCTCTTTTTTTGCTCAGATGTGGCCTCTCTCCCCAGCCAACACAACAAGAAAACTTACCACCGTCCCCCTGTCTACATGGGACATGACTCCCAGGGGTGTGGACCTTCCTGGCAACATGGGACTGAAATCCTAGAATGGTCTGAGACTCAGCATCAAGGGATTGAGAAAACCTTCTCGACCAAAAGGGGGAAGAGTAAAATGAGACAAAGTGTCAATGGCTGAGAGATTCCAAACAGAGTCGAGAGGTTGTCCTGGAGGTTATTCATACGCATTAAGTAGATATCATCTTGTTATTCAAGATGTAATGGAGAAGCTGGAGGGAACTGCCTGAATATGTAGAGCTGTGTTCTAGTAGTCATGTTTCCTGAGGACGACTGAATAATGACATAGTTTTCACAATGTGACTGTGGATTGTGGAAACCTTGTGTCTGATGCTCCTTTATCTACCTTGTTAACAGATGAGTAGAACATATGGAATAAAAATAAATAATAGGGGGAACAAATGTTAAAATAAATTTAGTTTGAAATGGTAGTGATCAATGAAAGCGAGGGGTAAGGGATATGGTAGGTATATCTTTTTTTTTTTCCTGTGTTCGTTTTATTTCTTTTTCTACTGTCTTTTTATTTCTTTTTCTGAATTAATGCAAATGTTCTAAGAAATATTGAATATGCAACTAAGTGATGATATTGTAAATTACTGATTATGTATGTGGATGGTTTATTTGGTTTCTTAATTTTTTAAATTAATAAATAAATTTTAAAAAATAAATAAAATAATAGAGGGGATAAGAGGTAAAATAAATTGGGTAGATGGAAATACTAGTGGTCAATGAGGAGGGTAAGGGGATGGAATGTATGAGTTTTTTCTTTTAATTTTTTTCATGAGTGATGCAAATGTTCTAAAAAATGATCATGGTGATGAATACAGAACTATATCATGATACTGTGAGCCATTGATTTTACTCCATGTATGGAATGTAAGTGTTTGAAGGAATTCGCCCCAGAAGGAATTGCAGAGATTAGCACTACAATATCAGACTTGAAGGAGTGGGGATTGGTCCCCATTTTATTCCCTTTCAATTCTCTTATCTACTTTTCTCAAAACCTAATGAATCACGATGGACAATGGTGAACCACCATAAATTCAGCCCATTGGTACTCCCAGTCATGGCTGGTGGACAGGATATAGTTATCTTTACTGCAACACATCAATTCAGTCTCTGGCCTAAATTATTATTATTATTATTATTAAACATTTTACTTTGGGTTAACTACACATGTAGTTGGGAGAAATAATACATGGAGATCTTCTGCATCCTTCACCCAATTTCCCCCAATGGTAACATCTTGCAAAACTATCATATAATATCACAACCAGGATGTTGACATTGATATATTAAGGCACAAAGCAATTGGATCACCACAAGAGCCCTCATGTCACCCTTATATAGCCACATTTACCTTCTTCTGCCCCCTCTCCCTAACCCTTAGCAACCACTAATCTGTTCTCCATTTTTATACTTTTGTCATTCCAAAAATGTTTATAAAATGAAACTATATATAAACTTTTTGGATGGATTTTTTGGTCCTCAGCATAATTCCCCTGTGAGTCATTCCAGTTGTTGTATGTACCAATAGTTTGTGTTTTTTTATTGCTGAGTAGTATTTTGTAGTATGGATGCATCACAGTTTGTTTCACCATTCATGTTTTGAAGACTATCTAGGTTGTTTCAAGTTTTTGGCTATTACAGATAAAGATGCTATGAGCATTCATGCAGGAATTTTGTGTGTGAACATAAATTTTCAGTTCTCTAGGATAAATGTCCAAGAGTTTAAGTGCTGGGACCTAAAGTAGTTACATGTTTGGTTTTATAAGAAACTGCCAATTAATTTTCTGGAGAGGCTGTACCATTTTACATTCCCATCAGCAATGGATGAGTGAGCCAGTTTCTCCACATCCTCACCAGCATTTGATGTTTCTTATTTTAGCCATTCTGATAGGTGTGTAGTTTTAATCTGCATTTCCCTAATGATGTTGAACATCTTTTCATGTGCTTATTTGTGATCTATATATTCTCTCTGGTGAAATATCATTTTGCCCATTTTCTAATTGGATTGTATAGATTTTTACTATTGAAAGTAAAAAGTTTTATTGAAAGTTCTTTATAAATTCCAGATACCAGTCCTTTGTCAGATATATGGTTTGAAAATATTTTCTCCCAGTCTGTACTTATTTTTCATCCTCTTAACAGGGTCTTTCACGAAGTAAAAATTTTGAATGTTGATGGGATCCAATTTACCAATTTTTCCTTTTATGAACCATACTTTTGTGTCAAGTCTAAGACCTCTGCCTAGCCCTAAACCTTAAAGATTTTTTATGTTTTTTTTCCTAAAATTGTTATAGTCTTACATTTACATTTAAGATCCTGATCCATTTTTTAAACATTTTTAATTGTAAGATATAATATATATACAAAGTAAAGAAAGAAAAAAGTCATAATTTTCAAAGCATACTTCAACAAGTAGTTACAGAACACATCCTAGAGTTTGTCAAGAACTACCATCCGCCATCTCAGATTTTTCCTCCTAGCTGCTACCAAACACAGGAGGCTAGAAGGAAAATTAATATAGTGATTCAGCAGCCATACTCATTTGTTAAATCCCATTTTCTTTGTTATACATCCTCCTTCTCCTTTAATCCTTCTCCCAATCTATAGGGATCATTGGGAAATGCCCGTTTTGACATTTTCATGTTGAGAAGGGAGTCCACACTAAAGGAAAGGAGATTGAAATTAATTGATAATCTTGGAGAGGCTGTTCATTCTGAATTTCAGGATTTAACTGATCTAGGAATTATATGTTCCAGGAAGGCAGACCTAGTGCATGAAACCTTTATAGAGTCTCAGTTCGAGCCCTAGGTATTCTTTCAAGTCAACAGGTGTAATGTCGGTTGGAGTTTAGCAAACAAGGCAATAAGCACTATCTAACTGAAGCTTGCACAGGAATAGCCTCCAGAATAACCTCTTGATTCTTTTTGATCTCTCTTAGCCACTCATGCCTTATTTTATTACACGTCTTCCCCCATTTGGTCCAGAAGGCATTGCCAATCCCACAGTGCCAGGTCCACACTCATCTTGGGGAGTTAAGCCCCATGTTGTCAAGGAGACTTTACTCTCTGGATGTCATGTTCCATGTAGAGGGTAGGGTATTGGTTTTCCTTACAGAGCTGGGCTTAGAGAGTGAGAGAGGCCTCATTTGAGCAACAAAAGAGGTTTCCTGGAAGCAACTCTTAGGCCTCATTATAGGAAGTCTTAGCTTCTCCACTACAGAAATAAGTTTCATAAGGGCACGTCTCAAAATCAAGAGCTTGGCCTGTTTTCTTGGGAGTCCCCAGTAGTTGAGAGGGTACCTGGGTTTCCCAGATGGAAAAATTTAACAGTTAAACTATTAAATATATATATACATATATATATACACCCCCCCCCATGCCCTTTGGACACTCAAGGGACTCCTTAATTATCAGCCTACCATAGTCTGGGATGCATCCATATTACACTAAGCTATACAGAATTATAAGGCCTCATACCTGTACTAGACTCCAGGAGTTTGGGTTGTTTAAATGAGCTATTGAGACAGGTTGATTTAGATTGTGTGTCACAGAAAATTTAGGTTCTAGACATAATAAACCTTTCTGCCTTTGATCTCATGCAGTAGGTGAAGGATTAGAGTACATACACTATCATTTTTTACCTTGCATTCTAATTTACCTTATACCCAGCCATATTGGCTTCGTTTTAAACTCTAATTGAGGCCTGATCTCTTTTTCAGTTACTTTGTTATTGTATATAGCTATGCTAAATTTCAGGGCTGCATACTCCATTTCTGGGTCTTAGAAATACAAGCTGATACACATAAAGCTAAGTGTCTCAGAATCTAGAAATACATTTACAGCTTCAGACTAAATGTGACTACTATAAGGGCTTACAATCTAGGCTCCATAAGTATTTTCTGAGAGACCTCAGCATAATTGTTCTTTTGTTTCTGGCTCATTTTGCACAACACATTATCCCCAAGGTGTATTCAGTTTATTGTGTGTCTCTCAACATCTTTCCTTTTTGTAGCCACACCATATTCCATCATATAAATTTATCACCATTTGCCATTATGCTTCTCAGTCATTGTATCCTTCAGCTTCCTCCATCTGTTGGGCATCATGGATAATGTCCAAAATAAACAGACCATGTGTTACAGTATCCTTATTTGATTGTGCAATCAGCAGCACTCTCAAGTTTAGACAATTTTCATTGTTACATAATGATGAAGAACCGGCAAACACAACATCACCAACTGTCAAATAAAAACTACCCCTTATCACTTGTCCCTCCCCCCCTCCCCCATTAGTTGCCCTTGGTAGTGCTGTGGTATTGTTGATGTGTTCCTGTTGACTATTGGCTATAGCATGCATTTTTAGTTTTTCCTGTATAACCCTCAAATATTAACTCTTGTCCACTATCAAACCGTTGAAATAGTTAATGCAAGAACTTATTTATAATTATAGATTTGATCAGCTCTGACCTAAATTTAATGAATGTTTTCCTTCCACTATCCATCAGCAGGGAAATTTGAAACCAGTTTGTCTTTACATGGCAGGAACAGCATGGAGTTAATGCCCTATGGGCAAACTTTAACCAATGGGAGGGAGGAAATGGAAAAAAGCTGGCAAATAAATTGCTAGTTCTTCAAATATCCCATGATGCAATGATTCCAAACTGGAGATATCCCATATTACCAAGCAACTTGTCAGTTTTTTATAAAAGTGTGGCCATATCAGTAAATACACAATTTTGCAGTGTCTTTATCTCTTCTTTTGCCTCAATTGCTTTCCCCCCTTTTGCCTCCCTGGGACTGAACCTTCAGTAAAGAATTAGCACAAAGTTTTGCTTCATGCTCTGTTTTCTAAGAAATCTGAATTAACCATCCAACCTGGTATGGAGAATAAAAGGGGTGTCTAAAAATAGAGAAGCAACAGTGAGTTTTGAAAGACAGCTGCTCTCCACTATTTCTATGAAAATTAATGGTTAAGTAAAAATCAAATAGGTTGCTTTAAAAAGTTAACCACAGATAGTATTTAAAAATATTTCCACAACAGAAATGTGAGCTCAGTTTACCTCTATAATAAGCAGCCAGATATTTTAGCCCAAAACTTTCTTAATAAAATTAGTATTGCTTAGAGCTATAAATCATTTAAATAATCATATAGCATCTTATTTTTATTTACATTTATCATTTAATTTGTCAGCAAGCTGGTATTCATGAGAAGCTCTTTTAAGATAGTAAGTACTAAACACTCAAATCTCTGTGCCAAAATCCAAACATGATTGATATTTCTATTCGAAAAAATATTTTGGAAGATACAATCCTGACCTTTAGTAACAAAATTTGTGTTGTTGCATTACTATAGCTGTGACCTTGAGAAGTGCTGACTTTAATCCTCAAACATCTGAAGCACTGGAAGTATTAGAAGACCAGGAGCAAAGTCCCTGGATTTTCATCAAAAGAGGCAAGAACTAGAGACCTCTGGGTGGAAAACTTAAGGTCCAAGATTTCCCGGCTTCCTGATTTAACAAAGCCTTAATGAGTTGAACTTCAGAGCATAGCTAAAGGCACTTCTTTTAATTTAAACTTTTTTTTTCTGCACAGAACTAACCAAACATGTCGAGTAATTTTACCTCTTTTTTCATTAATTATTTTCCAATTCTCTTTATTACATGATTGTACCTCCCTAGATAGTATGTATCTAGGGATGTACATACTAATGGGAGTAGTCCTCTCAGGAAGAGGCACCTAGGGAAGAGGTCCTTGTGGACCCTTGGAACATGCTTCATGCTATTTGAGCAGACCATTTTATGTGAGTTGCAAGTGTGATTTAGATGGATGGGAACTACTGGCTCCCAGGAGGCATGTCTCTTGGCCTATAGGGAAGGGCATGAATAGAAGTAGGCTACATGGGACCCTATAAAAGGTATGGGACTTGGGGGAGGTCCTGAGTCTAGGAGTGGTGCTGGACTTGGATTGATTAAAGAACAAAAGACTGGTGAGGCTGGATGCTGGTAAAGGGAGGCTGTGCTCATAACACAAGATGGATAGGATAAGCCTTGAGGATCATGATAATGAGTTGGGATTTTTGTTTTATTAGTATGCTTGTTTACCAATCAGATCGTACTTATAACTGCAGAACCTTAAGTGGGAGAGGACTTGGGACTTTTACATACATGTGCAAAGATCTGCAAGCAGGGGCTTGAGATCTCATCCAGTCTGTGGTTAAGCAGTCAAAGTAGACCACAGTATAAGGCTGCCCATTGAGCCAAGCTGATGTCATGTGTGTAAGGAGCTTTTCTATAATATGATCCAGTAATGCACATCCCTGGGCCTGGAACTGGAAATAAAGACCTCTTCAAACTATTCTAAGAGCTGGGCAGGAGGCAGAACGCTGCACACTTCGTTATAAGGCTGAAAATCTGGCCATGTGTCCTTTTGTGTTTCATGGTATCTTAACATCACACATAAACACCCTGAAGTTCTTTGCAGCAATGCATTTGGATGCCCTCATTTGCCTGATTCTTGTTTCTGCAGTTCCAGCTGTGGTAGTTAGGTTTAGGTGTCAACTTGGCCAGGTGAAGGTACCTAATTCTATTGCAGTGGATAGGAGCCAATGGCATGTTGTCATGGTTAGGTTCATGTGTCAACTTGACCAAGTGGTGGTACCTGTTTGTCTGGTTGGGCAAGTGCTGGTCTGTTTGTTGTGATGAGGACATTTCATAGAATTAAATCATGATCATGTCAGCTACATCCTCAGCTGATTACGTTTGTAATCAGCCAAAGGGGAGTGTCTTCTGCAATGAATAATGCTTAATCTGATCACTGGAAACCTTTTAAGGAGGATTTAGAAGAGACAGGCTCTTTCTGTTTTGGCTGGTGAGCCTCTCCTGTGGGGTTCGTCCAGACCCTCCATTGGAATTGTCGGCTTCACAGTCTGCTCTGTGGATTTTTGGACTCTGTGTTCCCACAGTCACGTGAGACACTTTTATAAATTTTATATTTACAAGTGTTCCCTGTTGATTCTGTTTCTCTAGAGAACCCTAACTAATATACATGTGAACCTCATCTGTTGCTGATTACATCTGCAGTAGGCTAGGAGGTGTACCTGCTGCAATGAATGATGTCTAATTTAATTTGCTGGAAGCTTAAATGAGAGAGCTCAATGTAACACAGCCCAAGCAGCTCAGCATGCCTCATCTCAGCACTCGCAGCTCAGCCCAGGCCTTTGGAGATGCAGAAAGGAATCATTCCAGGGAAAGCTGTTGGAACCCAGAGGTCTGGAGAGAAGGCCAGCAGAGATTACCAATGTAAGAAAGAACCTCAGTTGAAAATTAGCTGCCTTTCCTCTGAAGAACTATACATTAACTAAATAAATCCCCTTTTATTGAAAGCCAGTACGTCTCTGGTGTGTTGCATTCCAGCAGCTAGCAAACTAGAACACCAGCCTTGGCCTTTGGGTTATATATTAGATCTTTGTCTTACCAGCTTTCAAATGTAAGCTTTTCCTAATGGATTCTGACTTTCCTTAATGATTCTGTACCATCTGACTCTCTGATGGCACATGGGAAACACTGTTCAGTTCTGGCCATTTGGAATCTAACTTCTACTCTAGCTAAAACAACCTCTGCTTCCCACCAAGGAGAAATTGAACATTTAGTTGTGAGCTGTTGGACTCAGAGCCACCTGCTTAGTTCCCCTGGCAACAAATCAGTGGTTCAGCTTTTTTTCAGTCCCTGGAACTGGAGAATATGATGCTACAAAAGGGAAATTCAGAGCCCTGAAGACAGGTTCTTGCTGTGTCCACCCAGTCAGTGGAGGTTGGATTAGAGGTACAGACTCTGCTTTCACCGATAGTAGGGCTAGCAGCTGCTGTGGGCAGCCCAAGCCCATTCCTATTCACACATCAAGACAAATTTAGAGGCAATTAAACAAAACTCTCTGAAATAAAGCATCCATAATGACTCATAATAACTCATATCTATCCTGAACTTGGGTTGGGGATGAGGATGAGAGTGGGAAACAAACTGATTGCATTTCTAATACCCTTCACTTTAGGAGACTTGGAAGGTGATGGTCTCCTCCTGAATCCCAACAGCCATTTTTAGAAGGAAGTAATAAAGTCCAACCCACAAGAACTAGTAAGCATGGCTCATCTACCAGGAGAAAGGGTTGAGGGCCTTTTCAGCTTCCCTGGGGAAGAAGAGGAGGGGTGATCCACTGTTCAGCAACAGCTTTAGGAAATGATTATGCAATGAGCTACCTCAGGTCACCAGACTTAAGCCTTCCACTAGTATCAGAACTTGTACAAGACTGGAGGTGGGGCTAGCATATAATTATGCCTCCTAGCTCTTTTGGGTGACAGTATGGTCACTTCCTTAAGTGTGAGTTTGTGTGGGCATGCACCCACACAAACTCACTTGCTTCTAAAAGAGGCTTGCATGGAGAATGTCTGTTGCACAAAAGTATATTTTATTCTAATCTCAAGAGTTTGTTACTGGCAATAATATTGAAGACCTTCCTTGGGTAAGCATCCTCTCTCCTATAGAGAAAATCTTTGGAGTTTTTTTACATAATGCTTACACTATAAAGATGTTCCTGGGCAATCCTTGTGATAGTGGCTAATGTTTAATAGCAGTAGTAGGATTTCTGCCATTTGGGATGCAGCAGAGTGGCTGAGAGCCTGGCTTTGAGTCAGAGGAATCTGGATTCTAATGTCTTTTCTGCCACTTGCAAGGTGTGAGGAATTGGGCAAGTCCCTTAATCTCTCTTTAATTTCCTCATTTGTAAAATGGGGTTAATACTTTCCTCAAAGGGCTTTTGTGGAGATTAAAAGAAGCTAGTCTATGTAAAGCCCTTGGCATATATTAAATGTACAACTGCCTGTTATCAAGGTTTATTGGACTTTATCACCATCCTCATACTTATGAATGTTCTTTAAGTATTTGCTGAATATTTCTTATATGTAAAAATGTTTGTTACCCCAACAGCTTCATTTGGAAAAGTTTGTTTGATGAAATAAGCTATTTTCAATCATGGCATGTTTCTTTCTTTCTTTTTTTTTAGGTGCATGGTCTGGGAATCAAACCCAGGTCTCCTGCATGGAAGATGAGCATTCTACTACTAAACCACCTGTGTACCCGACATGTTCCTTTTTTCAGGAAAACTTACAATATAGAAATATTTTCATTTGATAGAAGTTGATTGCATTGTTTTGCTAAGGGATGTCAAATAGAATAAATATGATCTGATGGATTGTTTGTATATAAACAGTGAGCTGTAGCTCCCTCAGTAATGGCATCTCTTCAGAGTTAAAAAGCTTTTAGCTTCCCTAAGACTACATGAGTCATTCTTCTCTGTTTCTCTGCCTTATCACCACACATCTAAACATATATTTACAAACACATACAATTAATTGTAGTAAAGAATCCAATCTTTATAAACTTAGTTTATGGAAATATGTTAAAGCAGTGAAAATAGTTAAATTTGAATTTAGTTAAGTTTAATTCTCTGAACTTCAGTAAAGACGTTCTTGATATACTTTGGTAGCTTTCATGATCAAAAAGCCCAAAGAAGCTAAAATTAAGCTTCTTTCTAACTTTTACTTGTTCTATCAAACTTTTAAGCAAGTGAGACCAAAAGTTTTGCTTTGACTCTGCAGGAATCAATTGATGTACTGGTCAGTGAATTCAGGGTCCTTTAATGCATGGGCAGAAGGAAGGGAACATATTTTTTGATCTCTAGAATGATCAAAAGGAAATATGAGAAAGCACTCAAACAAAAAGTACACATAATCTTTCCTTGTCCTGTGACCCTTACGTATCTCCCTCTCTCATTTGAGAGTTGCACAGGCAGTCCCCACATTGTAATAGAAAGTATTCCAGTGGTTCATTTGCAGAAGTGAGTTATGTGGAATTCAGAATGTATTTTCCATAGAAATCAAATCTCATGCATGGTGCTTAGCTGTGTTTAACCTGTAATGATCTAAAGTAGAGTTCCAATAGACCTACAGACTTGGATACTAGAAGAATAGTGTTTCTACAGAGAGATGGGTTCAGGGGTCCAACTAAAGATGCCAGGAATGGCATCCTTTTCTCTTACCCTCCTCCACTTCCAAGCCTTTTGCCTGGTGCAGGGAATCTCCCAAATGTGCTGTTTGGGAGTAGGGTAATGAGGTATGGGCTGGAGGCTTTTGGAGTTTAGGGGCTGGGGGCTAAGGTATTGTGGGAAGCTGGAAATTCTTTTTTGCTCATGTTTAGGGCAGTTTCTGAGTTAGTTTCCTTTTTTTTCCCCCACCCACTGACCCCAATAATTCATTCTCTCGCTTCTCCTTTTGCTTCCACAAACCTCTCCCTTCAAAGAAGAGATTCTTCTTGCTTTGGATAAAAACAAAGGGTCTCCTCTGCTTGCCAGGCACTGACGTGAATACATTGACTTTGTCAGATTCTTTATGGAGTTATAAAAAATTTTCTCTTTGAACTACTTGTATTGCAAGTAAGCTCTACAGATTAAGGTCAAACCCCTAGTTAATGCTAAGTCTTTTTTCACTTAAGAAACTGGTGGGAGGTTTATCCACATTTCAGAGGGGATCCTAGATTTAAGCTTTCATAACATTTCATCAAAAGTTGTGATGTCAGTTGGAAGTTTGGGGATGAAGAGCATGACAGTGGAGTTAGTGTAGCATGAAATAGGGTAAAATGATAGTATAAGCAGCCCCTTAATGATGAGAAGAGCTGGTAGGAGAGGTGTGTGGCATAAGGGTGGTGGCTGGGAGAAGATGTGCATTACAGATTTCTTCTCTATTCTTTTTCCCTAAATCCCCTCTTGCAGGGCCAGGAGTCCAAGATACTGAGTCAGACCTACTCAGGGACTTCTGGGTTACATGTGTAAAAAAATTCAAAAGACAGCATCTAGGAATCAAACCAAAATCAAAAGCCAAAAAGACAGTCCACAACAGAGATGCATCGAAAGGGAGTAGGGAGAGAGATGAAATCCAAGGGGGAGGTAGCAAGAAGTGGGAGGGATTCTTGGTAAAGCGAAGTTCCAAAAGGGAGGTGGATCCTGGAGAAATTTCTGAGCTTCCCCGTGGGGGAGAACTATAGGTATTTTGCTGGGAACACTTGAGCTCTTGCAGGTGCCACCCCTAGGTGGTATAATGCTCAGTAATTTTGGAAGTGGGGATAAATAATGGTCAGGGGGTGGAGGAATGCAGTCAGTTATCATCTGGAATTTTTGTGGTGGTAAGGAACTCTGAACAGCCAAGCTGTATATGAGAAGTGTTTATGGGCTGCCATGGAGAGAAGCAGTGCCCTTTGCTTATTCTTGTGGAGCTTGGGTTGAGGGACTGCTGTGAAGAGCAATTTCCTATTGCCTTGCTTTTAAGACAATATTAGGTCATTTGGAACTCTATTAGTCAGGTTCCCTATAGAAACAGAACCAACGGGAGATATCTGTAAATATCACATTTATAAAGGTATCTCACACAACTGTGGGAATGGAAGAGTCCAAAATCCATAGGGCAGGCTGTGAAACTGGTAACTCCAATAAAGCATCTTGAACTTCACAGGAGAGGCTCACTGGCTGAAGAAAAAGTGGAAAAGTGTCTCTTCTTCCTTAATTAGTCTTCACTGATCAGATTATCTTATTTGTGGGAGGCACACCCTTAGTTGATCACAGATGTAATCAGCCACAGCTGCAGTCAACTGACTGATGATTTAATAATCCAGTCTTCCGGTTTAACAAGCAGCCACGAAATATTCTTGCAGCAATGGTCAGGCCAGTGCTTGCTTGACCGGACAACCAGGCACATCACCTGGCCAAGTTGATACCTGAACCTTTGTCAACTTGGCAGTTATGCACCTTACCTTGAAACATTCTTAATTTCCAAATAGAACACAATAACAGACATGTTTCCCTTAACAATACTCGGCTATCCTACATACAACTGGAAATGCACTACATTCCTCTAGAATAGGGTGCAAGTCCTTAGGTAACATTCAACTCTTAAACTTGATATCCTATAACTTAAATACTATAACATGAACAATACAATTTATGTCATATAAGAGGAAAAAAAGACATTTGCATATGTACAAATACAAACTTAAAACAGGGAGGAAATATTCATATCATCACAGTTCTTTCTGTAACTGGTCATGTGGTCATAGTTCATTTTTATCACTACCTTCTTCTACCCATTCCATGTTCCCTTAATCCTCAGCAAACACTTCAGCTGGCCATGGATCTTTGCCTGGTGGGGTGATCCAAACCTTCATTCTTGAAGTTTCTGGGCATTGGTAGACCTGCCTGGATTGGATAGTAGCAGTTTCCTTTGACTTTAATTACAGGGCATGGAAGTACTAAGAGAGGCCCTAGGGGATCTCCTGTATTCCAGGAAAACTCTTCTTTATCTCCATTATGTAGTTGCAGTCCTATTTCCCCTTGATAGTCAGGATAAATCACCCCAGACAGTATGATAATCCCTTTTCATGCCTGTTGATTCACTGGCATGAGAAGCCCAAAGTGGCCAGGTGGCAATCTTAACTCCAGTTTAATGGAATCATTGATGTGTCTCCTGGTAGGAGCACTCCTCCTTTTGGAACTAAGACCTGTAGACCAGCAGAGCTTAAGCTTTCAGGGACAGGAGGCAAATTTTTTTCTATTGGATCAGTAAGTAGTGCTACTCCCATTTCCACCCCTTGATTCCTGGGCCCGTGAATCCTGGCTATAGGAGAAACAGCACCATAAAGCGGTGATTCAGAGTGTACACAGCCCCCTGTAGAACAGTACCTCAGCCCTGCAAAGTGTTGTCACCTAGTTGGCATTATAATTGAATCTTCAAAAGGCCATTCCATTGTTCTATCAACTCAGCTGCCTATGGTTGATGGGGAACATGGTAAGACCAGATAATTTCATAAGTATGTGCCCATTCCCACACTTCATTTGCTGTGAAGTGAGTTCTTTGATCAGAAGCAATGCTATGTGGAAAGCCATGAAAGTGGATAAGGTGTTCCATAAGTCCATGGATGATAGTTTTTGTAGAAGCATTGCATGCAGGGAAGGCAAACCCATATCCAGATTATGTGTCTATTTCAGGACAAATTGCTGCCCCTCCATGATGGAAGTGGTCCAATGTAATCAACATGTCACCAGATAGCAAGGTGACCACCTTGGGAAATGGTGCCATATCAGGGACTGAGTGTGGGTCACTGCTGCTGGAAGATTGGGCAGTCACCAGTGGCTATTGCCAGGTTGGCCTTGGTGAGTGGAAGTTCACGTTGAGTCCATCCCTTCCACCATGTCCACTTTTTTCGTGAAGCCATTGGGCAATAACAGGAGTGGCTGGGGAAAGAGGATGACTAATAGCCACAGAATGAATTATCCACTTGATTATTAAAACCTTCCTCTGCTGAAGTTACCCTCTGGTGAGCATTCACATGGGACACAAGTATCTTCATGTTTTTACCCACAGAAAGGTCTACTCACAAACTTCTTCCCCAGATCTCTTTGTCACCAATTTTCCAATCATGCTCCTTCCAAGTCCCTGACCATCCAGCCAAACCATTAGCAACAACCTATGAGTCAGTATACAGATGCACCTCTGGTCACTTCTCCTTCCAAGCAAAATGAACAACCAGGTGCACTCCTTGAAGTTTTGCCCACTAGGAGGATTTCCCCTTACCATTGTCCTTTAAGGACATCCCAGAAAGGGGCTGTAGTGCAGCAGCTGTCCACTTTTGGGGGTACCCGCATATTGTGCAGACTATGTGTAAACCAGGCCCGAGTTTTCTCTTTCTCAGTCAACTGATTATAAGGAACTCCCCAAGAGGCCATAGCTCTGGTCTGGGAAAGAGACAGTAATGTGGCAGGAGTGGGGGTCATAGACATTTGGACCACTTCTTCATGTAACTTACTTGTGCCTTCAAGACCTGCTCTGGCCCTATCTTGTATATACTATTTCCATTTTATGATGGAGTGCTGCTGTGCATGCCCAACTTTATCACTTGGGTCAGAAAACACTCAGCTCACGATAGGCAACCCAGGTCTCATGGTAACTTGGTGTCCCATGTAAGTGTTCAGTGTCTGCTAAGGCCCAGTAGCAGGCTGAAAGCTGCTTCTCAAAAAGAGAGCAGTTATCTGCAGTGATGGTAAGGATTTGCTCCAAAATCCTAAGGGTCCATACAACATCCCTACTTGCCAGTTACACTTCAGCACCATTAGATCTGTTGGATCATATGGCCCACGTGGCAAAGCAGCTTGCACAGCAGCATGGACTTGTCACAGAGACTCCTCTTGTTCTGGTCCCACACAAAACTAGTAGCTTTTATGGTCACTCAGTAAATGGACCAGAGTAGCACACCCAAATGAGGAATATGTTGTCTCCAAAATCAAAAGAGGCCAACTAGGCATTATGCCTCTTTTATGGTCATAGGAGGGGCCAGATGCAGCAACTTATCCTTTACCTTAGAAGGGATATTTTGACATGCCCCACACCACTGGACACCTAGAAATTCCACTGTGAAGACCCCAGTATTTTTGTTGGATTTATCTCCCATCCCCTGACACACAAATGCCTTACCAATAAGTCTGAAGTAGTTGTTACTTCTTGCTCACTACATAAAATCAGCATGATATCATCAAAATAATGGGCAAATGTGATGTCTTGTGGAAGGGAGAAATGATCAAGGTCCCTGCGGACAAGATTGTGACATAGAGCTGGAGAGTTGTTATACCCCTGAGGTAGGACAGTGAAGGTATCCTGCTGGCCTTGCCAGCTGAATGCAAACTGTTTCTGGTGGTCCTTACAGACAGCCATTGAGAAAAAAGCATTTGCCAGATCAATAGCTGCATACCAGTTACTAGGTGATATGCTGATTTGCTCAAGCAATGATAGCTTATCTGGAACAGCAGCAGCAATTGGAGTCATCACCTAGTTACATTTATGATAATCCACTGTTATCCTCCAAGACCCACCTGTTTTCTGCACAGGCCAAATAGGAGAGTTGAATGGCGATGTGGTGGGAATCACCACCCCTGCATCCTTCAAGTCTTTAAGAGTGACACTAATCTCTGCAATCCTTCCAAGAATATGGTATTGCTCCTGATTTACTACTTTGCTACATAGGGAAAATTCTAATGGCTTCCACTTCACTTTTCCTACCATAATAGCTCTTACTCCATGAATCAGAGAACCAATGTGGGGATTCTGCCAGTTGCAGAGTATGTTGATTCCAATTATATATTCTGGAACTGAGGAAATTACCACAAAATGGGCTTGGGGACCCACTGGACCCACTGTGAGATGCGCCTGAGCTAAAATTCCATCAATCACCTGACCTCCATAAGCTGCTACTCTGACTGGTGGGCCAGAGTGATGTCTCCTGGAATTAGTGTCACTTCTGAACCAGTGTCTAATAATTCCCCAAATATATGATCATTTCCTTTACCCCAATGCACAGTCACCCTGGCAAAAGGCCTTAGATCTCCTTGCGGAAGACTTGCAGCAAGGTTAACTGTAAATTTTGGGCAGTGTAACAGGTCCTTCTCCAAGTGTATCCCACCCTCCCCTCATTCAAGGGGCTCTGAAACTGTAAACTGTCTCAAGTCTGGGAACTGATTAAGGGGCCATGACTCTCTGTTTTTGTAATTCAAGTCAGACTTCTGTTCCCTTGACCTAGAATTCTGCTTGTACAGTTCAAACAAAAACTTTGTAGACTGCCCATCTATTTTACTTCTAGGTACCCCATGATCTACTAGCCAATGCCACAAGTCTCTGCAAGTCAGATAATTTTGATCACTGCTTTAGGCCTACTGTCCATTATGGTGGCCACACCCACCTTGCCTATGGTGATTAACTGTCTCCACATGGCTTCTGCCAACTTGGGATCTGATCATCCCCACTGTGTTTAAGGATTCCAGCTCAGTGACAGCAGTTCCCATATTAATATCTAACCTAAAGAGGAGGGCTACTACAGAGCTCTTCAAGGATGATGTAGATGGTCTCACAAATTTATTTTTCAAGGTTCTGGTGAAAGATGTGTCCTCTGAACATTCCTGGGGTGTGTGAGCAGGTCTTCCATGATAAATGCACTCTAACATTCCAATCTCTCTAAGCCTCTGGATCCCTTCATCTACATTATACCAGGGTAGTTCTAGCATTGCAACTTCAAGTAATGTTGGCCACATTTTGATCCATGTTTTGGCCAACCATCCAAACAGACTGTTAATGCCCCTTCTCACCCCTCGAGCTACAACATTAAATGCAGAATCTTTGCTTAGTGGGCCCATATCAATAAATTCAGCTTGATCCAACTTTATATTTCTTCCACCATTATCCCATACCCTTAATATCCATTCCCACACATAAACCCCTGATTTCTTTCTATATAGATTGGAAAACCCATGCAGTTCTTTTGGAGTATATTGTAACTCCTCATAGGTCACACTTTGTACCTCAATTTTAGGGGCCTTTTAGGACTTCAGTGTAGTTATAAATCTTGAAGAAAAGAAGGGTGGTGGGGGTGGGTCATGAAAAGAAATAGAATTCTGTGTCTTTTAAGCCAATTATCTCAGGTCATTCCTTTGCAGATTCATCCTCAAGGCAGGCTAGAAGTCCATTACAGGTTTATTTAGCAAAGGCTCAGCAGATTCCAGGGATTCCATCTCCCCACCACCATCACTATCAAGCCATATGCCACCATCCCAAGTTTCAGCATCCCATTATTTTCCAATCAAAGTCCTTTAACAGCAGACTCCCTGCAAGATTTAGATTTTAGTTTTCATTGTAAATCTGCTACTTGAACAATGAGGCTCTGTGTCTGGTTTTCAGAGATCTCAAGTCTGCGACCATAGGAAATAAGATTTTCTTTCAGGGCACACATGGAAACTTTTACATCTTTCATATGGCACTTAAGTTGCAAATTTGAAGCCTTCAGCTCATCCCTTTCCCTCATAACTGCATCCAGCATATCTAACAACAACCAGCCAGTATCATTATACTTCTTAATTCCACAAAACTCTATAAGGTGTCAAAAACACTCACTCAGAGTCTTGCGTACAATTGTACTTGTATAAGCATACAAGTAGTAGAATCAAATGGTGATATTTTGTGTATCTCACTTGCCAAGTCACTCCACAGACTGCCACCTTGATTACTGGAAACAGTCATTAGTACCTTTGGGTTTAATCAGAGTAGAAAACCAATTGTAAAAACCCATTTATTTTTTATTTTAATTTTTTTGTAAAAATCCATTTTTAAGATTCTGTTTCTCAGGTACCGAGCTGTATTAGTCAGGGTTCTCAAGAGAAACAGAACCAACAGGAGATATCTGTAAACATGAAATTTATAAAGGTGTTTCATGCAACTGTGGGAATGGGAGAGTCCAAAATCCATAGGGCAGGCTATGAAGCTGGCAACTCCAATGATGGGTCTCAACAAATTCCACAGGAGAGGTTTGCTGGCTGATACTAATTTCTGAGACAGCACACAAGACTATGATCTTGCCCCTGCTTATTCCTCCATCCTCAGCTGTCACCACTTCCTCGCTCTCTCCAGCCACAATGACATATTGGCATTTCCTGC
This sequence comes from Tamandua tetradactyla, assembly GCF_023851605.1. Taxonomy (NCBI): domain Eukaryota; kingdom Metazoa; phylum Chordata; class Mammalia; order Pilosa; family Myrmecophagidae; genus Tamandua; species Tamandua tetradactyla. Next base: position 91,451,264 of record NC_135328.1, read on the forward strand.
AACATACCATGCTATTATGTTCCTTCATGACTCAGTTCCTCTGGATACTTTGTGGAATTTCTATTCTTTTGTATCTGGTGAACTCCTACTAATCTTCTAAGATGATCTGCCTCCCTGAAGCCTTTGTGACCTAGCAAGGCAGAGTTGAATAGCCGTTCCTCAGGATTTCCTTCATCTCTGGCACACTGCTTTATTTTAGCACGTTTGGTGAATTGTAATGATTTAGAAAACTTGAGTTTCTAGAGAGAAAGGACCATATCTAATTCCTTTCTGTGCTTACAGAACCTGGGACAGTGCTTGACAAATACTAGGGTCTCAAATAGTATTTGAATAGGAAAGTAAAATGCTTTGTTTAAAGAGAAAAAAAACTTTTCAATCAGTTCATGTTGTTGACAATCTCTTGGATCCAAGATTAGATGTCTGAAGTATGTGATACTGTTCCTTCATTGATTCCACAAGGATCAATTACTGGACATCTACCCTAAACCAGGCATGGGAATACAGTGATGAACAAAAACAGACATGGTCTTTACTGCTCGTGTGAAACTGAGAATTTATTGGGAGAAACCATTACTGCATTTGTATGAATTATTAAATAAAACAGAACATATTCTGGGTTTGGCCCATGATAGTTTGAGATTTCCCCAGACACAAGCCTTTCTGTAATATACGGTCAAAGCTTTTGCCTGTTGGGCCATTTTTGCTTCTTGCATGCTACAAATTTGACTCTTTCAGCATAGAAAATCATTTTGACTGATAAAGACAACAAATTAAAAACACACATGTAAAATATTTGAACATCTTGTTTTAAACCAAGCAAAACTTTGTTTTCAGAAATCTGTGGAGGGTTGGGATACATTAGTGGCTTTTCAGCTTACCAAGTGATTTTGCATTTATAGTGTTATTTGGTTTTGCTTGTAGGAAAACCAAAGGAATGCAGGGGGAGCATGCAATACTTAAAACAGGATCATCCTCTCAGGCAGAAGGGACAACCTTTGGGCAGTGAGAAGTTATTGATATGTACACAAAGATCCTCATCCCCCTGTTGAGAACCAATAAAACACAAAGTTTTCCTCAGGCAATGTAACATGAGAAATGAAAGCAGTGCTAGGGCGTGGCATTTTGAAAACTGAAAAGAACAAACCACAAAAAACCTTATAGCTCCTGTGAAAATCAGATAGCAGAAAGTTCAAACAAACCCAAACCAGAGTCCTACTATCCTGACATCCCATCCCTGGCCCTGTCCTGGGAGGGTCAAATCCTGCTTCATTCTCAACTGGGGTTAGCTTTAAACAAGGACAGATTTGGAGTCAAGCAGACTAGTGATGTATAATCTGTTAGATCCATTCAAAGGATAACAGCCAGCATTACATAGGATGGACATTCTCTTTTAAATGTTGCATAGAGCAGGTGTTAATCTTTCTTGCACTTGGCTATGCTGTTTCCTCTATAGCCCCTTAACTGGAGATGATAACTAACTTGGAATTGCTGCAGAACAGGTGGTATGCTACTGTGGCAAAAGCATGCTGCCACAAGGGCTAAATTTCAAAGTCCCCACTTTTGATATATAAAAAAGATTACAAACACAAAGCAATGTAAAGTTGCAATTTCAGCTTGAGCCAGAGTGGTAACAGTCTCATAAATTCAGGCTTTTGCTTTGCTCATTAGGAGTGTAGGAGAAAAACCAAACAAATTTTATAAAGATTTAGCATTAATGTAACAAGTCTATTACGTGTGTGTGTGTATATATATGTGTGTGTGTACACACACACACACACACACACACACACACAATTTCCACTTCCAATTTAGTGAGCCCCCAACCCCTTTCTGAGGGTCTCAGAGAAAATGGACAGTTTTCATGGTCATCTTTTTAAAATAAAAAGTGTAGGCCAAATGGAACTTTCGTGGTGACTGTGTTCCTTTTGGGACTTGGGGAAATAGGGAAATAGGGTGATTGCTACACTTTATTTCACAACACTTCCCAATCCTAAAGAGAAATCTAAGTTGGCCTTTTAACAAACTAGTTTTCCAAAAGAGAATTTGGGCTTTGGCCTAAGACCCCTCTTTGAGCCAGTGTCTTATTCATTTCAATGCAACCTAAGGATGGTTAGTTAGCATAGTGAAACATCTCACCTATAAACTTTAAAACAGCCAGATACAAAACTTTGAGTTCTCTATCAAGCTGAACAATAGCAAATATCTATGTACAAATGGGCATTACTTTTCTCGAAACCGACTCTGTCCATTTTCTGGATTAACTTTACCATCGTGGTTTGGTTGCTTGCTTTTGTTGGGCACAGTTGCAACTGTGATGAGGGAAGGGGTTTTTGCACAGGTTCGGTGGCCAGGCAAGGTAACCAAGGGGCTCATTCCGGCTCTGGAACCGGGAGTGGGTCATCCCCACTCCTGGGAAAAGGGAACAGATCCTCCTCACAGCTGCGAACTAAGAGCTGATCCTCCCCACTCCCTGCTGGAGAAGGAAGGCAGTCACTAACAAGCTCTCTGCCACCTGTGGCTTTGGACTTAAATGTCCCCATAAGACATTCAAAAGATTTGAAGGTGGCCGACTTCTTCATATCTCCAAGCTTCCGGCATATGGAAGAGCCCACAGTGGACAGGGCAGCTGATGTCTTTTGTTTCATGTGGGCGTTGGAGACCTGGACATCATGCCAACTCTTGGACAGATTCTGCCTCAGCCCTACCAAGGCTGCTAGGCCCAGCTTTCTCTTGAGCTCCCCGCAGCGTCTCTCTTTGGCGGCCAAGGCATGGCGGAGGGTTACAATTTCCGCTTCCAATTTAGTGAGCTCAGATTTGAGCTCCTTTTGCTCCGCATCCGTTAGATCCTTTGGTTCAGAAATTGGATGGGTTTCAAATGTGCCTGCAGAGGCTTCTGCCACGGACTGGGAAAGGAGATCTTCGTTAAGTGAGTCTAGGTCCAATTCTTGGTAAAGAGAGTCGAATTCTTGGACGGTGGAGAAATAATTTTGGCCCGCAGAGTTGAAATCCAGGCTTGTGGAGTCAGATTCTTGGCCACTGGGGTCGGGCTCTAGGTGGGAAGAATCCATACCTTTACAGCTGGAATGTATGCCTAGGGGCCGGTCGGTCGGTGTCCTGATGTGGGGAGTGGATGCCTCGCCTGCGGGTCCCACTTCCCAGCAACGGCTGGGTCTGGCCAACTTGGGGTCGCGAAGGCGGGACTTCCGGCCCAAACGGCGGAGTCCCGTACAACCCAGGCGATCCTGGCACCAGCCGCTCTCGTGGTGGCAGTTGGACGTCATAACGACGGTGCGTGATAGGCAGCCCCGTTATATTACCAGAGAGGAGGGGGATTTAACTTCCTGCCTCGGGAGGTGGCAAGTACTGGCCTCCAAACCACATCATCTGATTTGCCTTTTAGATCTCTTTCCACAATACCAGCCATTTTCAAACCCTTGAACCCTTTAAGTCAACAACAACTTACCAAAATCTCAATACATAAAAATAAATAAGTACTCCACAGAAATGGGGTGGGGACTCCAGAGCTCCCAGGCTCATCCCCTTCTCGTTTTCCATTCTTAGGTTCCCAAGAAACTCTTAGCACCACATGTAAAGCAGATTGGAAGGCTCCTCAGAATTCTGAGTCCCAGAGTGACTAACGTAATCCCAATGAGGTATCAGCAGTGCCGGAAGCTGGGAATAGCAGAACTCAGGAAATGAGTCCGACTAGTCATAATTGTTATTTTTTTTGTGTGGAGGAGAAAGGGAGAATGACTAAACCTGCAAAGGTTTTGTCAGATTTAAGCTTAATAAAAGCAAAGCCTATGTATTGTACTGTGAAATTTAAGGGAAGAGGGCATTAAATATATGTAAATCGACAGTGCATGAAATTTTGTTTGCAGTTACATATTCTTTTTTTACCTGAATCCACTCACATTTCTGAAAGCATGTGGGCTCACACAGTTATCAGTTGTGGGAGGAAATGTGAACAGTAAAATAGAAGCAGTTGGGTATGGTCAGAATATCAGAACATCCATTCATACAATCCTTTTCTAGAGAGAGCTTGTATTTTATTTTTAACATGGGCAGGCACCGGGAATCAAACCGGATTCTCCAGCATGGCAGGTGAGAACTGTGCCTGCTGAGCCATCATGGCCTGACTGACAGCTTGTATTTTATACAGTGGAAAAAAATAGGACTTCAGTCAAGTGAGGATATGTGATTGGTTATCATTCAGGTTTTTTTTGTTTATTTGTTTGTTTGTTTTTGTCTGGCTGACCATTACCAGGGAATAGCTTTGAGCTAGTCTTAGATTCTAGTGATTTTGTTAAATAATCTCTTAGTTCTTGTGAAACATGATGATCCTCAGCAAATTTCAGCAATTTGCCATGCTTACGCCTATGTGTCCACAATGAAACATCCAGGTGTCCACCTAAACCGACTCTGGCCCTCCTTTAGGTTTATATTAAATAACCCTTTCACATCCTTAATTCAGTATTCACATCCTTAGTTCACTATTATTGTCTTGCCCTGGAGTCTTTGCTTCCCTAGATTAAAAATTAGGACACCTGTTGGAAACATGAAGGCTTATGAGGGATATGGCTATATGTACAAAGGCCTGATAAAGATGGTAGGAAGGGTTCTCTAAAACTGTTTCGTTTCAAGGAGTGGATCCCCCACCCCTACCCCCGCCACTGCTTGTAGAAATACTGTGGGTCCAGGAATGTCCTCAGTCAGAAACTCTTTAAAATCGAGGACAAAGGGCCAAGAATGGGCCAACTTCCCATTCAAAGTTGAGATTCCAAATCTCCATATCTGAACTTGCATTAGATGATCTTTCTTTGGATTGTTTCAGCTACCAATCTCACTATTTTCTCATTTCTATGCTTCCTTGCTCCTCAGTGAAATCCTTCTTAAGCCTTTGCTTCCTTTTGATAGAATCATCATTTTTCCCTCTTAGCAAAACTGACTTGGCCTCTCTCAGCAACTTGGTTCCCACATCCCAAACTGAGACATGGCCTCTGGAAGGGTGCTCTCAGCAAGCAATGTTCTGACTTTCTGAATAGACCTGGACAAATAAGTACCATAATGGAAAAGTCCATTTTATTAGGTTTATGCATAAACGCATACAAACAGCATGCATATTTGAAAACACTTTGAATTCATAACTCTATCAAATTAAATTTCATTTAATTTATGGTAATTTCAACCCAATTTCTTTGATTAAACCATCCATTTAAGTGTAAAATACTAAAATATTTAGAATTTAAATCTCTAAGTTAAAGAATGAAATAATTTATTTATATTATAGAAAGGCCCACAAAACTATTCATCTGACATAGAAAGGGTTTTGATGTTATTTATTTAGGCCCTAAAACAGTAAAAATATTTGATGCAGAGTGAATATTTGATTCAATATTTTGAAGAAAGAACTTGAAAAGTATTTTTAATCTAGCAATGGTTTGTTATTCTTTGTTTATAAGAATGACAATAATGACCCATTTTTAGTGAAAAATGACCTTTGAATTATTTCTCTTGTAGGAGTGATGGATTTATATCATTCCAATGTATTATCTAGTATCATTTGTAAATATAAAAGTAAATGATAAAACAATTTTTTTAATGTTTAGATGCCTATATATTTTATGTTTCATAAATAAAATCACTGAAACTTGAATGAAAAAGAAAATTTCAGGGTTGTTTGGGAAAGGGAGAAATGAGATTGTTGTGACTGAGACTTGAATCTAGAAATGATTTGTGCCAATTGGTTTTGTTATAAATGATCAATATAGAGCTTCCTGACTACATCAACTTGTAAAATGTTCCACATTAGTGGTTTATATTGCTTCTAAAGAACTCACTTTAAAGTCCTAGTAATTTGAATTCCAAGATTTAACCAAATTGGATTCTCCAGGGCTTTATTTCTATTATTTCAGAAGTACTGCTATGAACATTTTGTTCATTTTAGCTGAATTACCTGGAATGAATATTTAAATATTATATTGGGCCTGAAAATAAAGCATATAGTTAAACCCTAATCTAGTCAGGATATTTCAAGAATAGGAGGAGAAATTGGTAGTAGGGCTGTTCTTGCAGAAAGCCAGAATATTATATTTAATTTCATTTTGTAAGTTATTTTCACCACTACCTCACATCATAGCCCAGCTCCATTAATAATGCATGCCATGAGTCACCCTCCCCAGAGATATTCTCTAGTTTAAATAGGTATACTGGCTGTAATTTATAGCTGCAAGAGTTATAGCTATCAATCTGTATCTCAGTGGATTGTTGATCTTCATTTAGGACCAAGATGACAAGTTCTTTCAGCTGTCAAAAAAACCACTACTGAAATAGAAAGAAGAAAGCTTTATTAACAGTATAACAATCCATGAATTGGGCAACAACAAATAAAAGCAGATGCTCCAAAACATTGGCAGGTGAGGGTGGGTTGGCATTGAGAAATTATATTAAAAAAAAAAAAAAAAAGAGGGAAATGGCGGTTGTGAGGTGAGTTCCATTTCAATGGCTTATTGGAACATGGAGGCGGAATGGAACTTGTCTGAAACTGATTGGTCAGAGCTTAGGCCTCTTTTTCTTGTCCTATTTCCTGAAAGTCACTTTCTCTAAGCTGCCATTTCTGAAGCCTGATTTTATCAGCCCACCTTGTGGGTGCTGGGAGCCATTTTGTAATCTGAGAACTAAAAGTCAATTTAGAATTCCTTTTCATACAGCAATTGCCTTCTTTGGTCTAATTAGCTTTTAAAGAATACTAAAGTGTATTATAGAATAGAATTTTCTTCTCTGAAGCCCAAATTTACTCACTAGTGTGTGGTATATATAAGTGTGGCAGGGATTCTGGGGGAATCTAAATTAAAATTCAGAATTTGTATCTGAAAAAGTAATGGGATCACCCTGCCCCACCCAATAATCATTTGTATGAGTTGATATGCTTTGGAGGAAGGGGCTTGCAAGAAGGAATTTTCTTTACAGATCCTTGGAAGTAGACCGAAGAGGAAAGATAGGGAGATGGAAGGATGGAGAGAAAAGGGAAATGCAAAAGATGTAGGAACTTCCCTAGGTTAAAAGATAAGGATCCTAATTGTTGGAAATATTACGGCTGTATATGTAAAGCTCTAAAAAGGGTAGCAAGAGCTCCCTGAACTGTAAATTCAGAGAATGCTTTTTTCTTCCACTGTTTGCAGAAACACTAGTGATTCTAGGAATGCTCCTAGACCTTGAATAAGAAAATCCTTAAAACTGAGGATGAAGGGCAAATCACCTTGTTATTCAAGATGTAATGGAGAGGCTGGCGGAAACTGCCTGAAAATGTAGAGCTGTGTTCCAGTAGCCTGTTAGGTCGGCAGAATGGGGAAAGACACTGCAACTGGAGCTGTGGAGGCTGTGTCACCCCTCCCAACCTGACTTCTGGAGCTAATGAACTGCCCCTTCCAGATGTCACCTGACCTCCATCCTTAAAAGCTGCCCGCAACGAAGCCCACATGCGCACTCACTTCCCTCCATCTTGGGTTTGGTGAGTTCTGCCCGGTAGCGCAGAAATAAACCCCTTCCCCCCACTTTAAATTTCCTGGTGTACCTTTCTTCTTTCTCACCCTTTCGCCTCCTAAACCTTTCACAGCCATGCTTCTTGAAGATGATCATATAATGATATAGCTTTCACAACGTGACTGTGTGATTGTGAAAACCTAAAATAATAGGGGGAACAAATGTTAAAATAAATTTAGTTTGAAATGCTAGTGATCAGTGAAAGGGAGGGGTAACGGGTATGGTATGTATAATTTTTTTTTCTGTTTTCATTTAATTTCTTTTTCTGTTGTCTTTTTACTTTTTCTGAATTGATGCAAATGTTCTAAGAAATGATCATGATGATGAATATGCAACTATGTGATGATATTGTGAGTTACTGATTATATATGTAGAACGGAATGATCATATGTTAAGAATGTTTGTGTTTCTTTCTTGTTATATATATTTTTTTTTTAAAAATTAATAAAAATTTTTAAAAAACTACAAAAAATAAAAAGCTAAAGGGTAATATGGGCAGACTTTTGGGGAAGTTTATAATGGAAAGAGTTCTTATTTCCTTTTCTCATTTAGATGGGGAAAATGAGGGAACAGTGCCTCCCTTCATAGAAATTTTGACTTTTATTTTCTTTTTTACTTATCAGAGAACGGATAACATCCCGGAAGATAAGTCCTGAGACAAGAGTGGGAAGGCCTCTAGCAGAGGGAAATGGACAGACCTAACATATAAGCCAGGAATAGGCTGGTGGATATATGTGGACTGTGCTCTTTCAAGGAACTCATGGGTGAGCATGTTTCTCTAGGTGGGCTCTAGAAATTCAGAGGTTGCATTAAAAAGGGAGCAGGATTTTTAGTACATCCTCTAAAGAATGAGATTGACATTTGCTTCTCACTACGTTTACTGCCACCCCTCCCCACTCTTTGGTACCAACAAAGGCAGACTGAGCTACTGGAGCATCTGCAGGGAACCCAAATTATTTGAACTAGATAGTGGTAGGTGTCAGTCTATTAGGCCCTTAAATAAGCAGGGAAATTTATCTAGGGGATGTAAACATTTTGGGTACTGAGAGATAAACCTCCTGGACTGGGAAGCAGGGTTCTCAGAGGGCAGGGCCAGGAGCAGCAACAGGAAGCTCGGCACAGAACGTACGTCTATAAGGACCACAGAGCAGAAGTACATGGAAGGGCTAGCTCCGAACATACGGTACTGCCAGAAATAGCTGGGGAGTCTCAGAGGGGAGTGCTGAAGTCCTGAAGCTTGACACTGAGGGAATAGAATCAGCAAAATGTGGGGGCCAATGCAATTTGAATAACTACAGACTGCTGAGAGATCTGGGAACAATTGGGTTATTAATAGAAGACCCATGATCTTCTAAAGGTTATGACCATTGTGGTGGATTTGCTGCAGTGCAAAAAAAAACTAAGACCTGGACTTCACTTCCTAGTAGTTTAGCTATTCTTGTATTAAAATTGTCACACTTGCTATGGCAACAACATAATAATTACGTTACTTCCTCATTTCTGAACCCTAATCAATTGTAAGACACATCTTTGTTTTAATAAGAGGTTTCTAGAAGGAAGAACATACCATATTAAATGTCACATTGTTTTTAAGATGCAACCCCAATTTTAGAAACAAAGATGTGCATCTTAGAGTTGAAGAAATATACTAGTAATGCAACAAGCTATGAACACACCACTCACGGCTCTGCTAAATTCTTCTGCCAGAATTCAGATTTGCACAGGTTCCACTTCCCTTTGTAAGAGAAAGTAGGAAAGGGAAATTTATTGATTATCTGCTACAATAATAAAGATTATGGAGACAGCTAATGTTTATTGATTACTTATTATGTACCAGGAATTGTGCTTTCATGTATGTTATTTCATTTAATCTTCACAATGTTCTTCAGAGATAGGTGTTAGAGATACTCAAGTTTCCCCCCCCCCCTTTTTTTTTTATCCCTCCCGCCATCCCCCAACACCGCCCCGGTTGACTTCACTTGAACGGTTGCATTGAATTTTTTTTTTAAACTTTTTTTTATTAATTAAAAAAAATTAACAAACAAAACATTTAGATATCATTCCATTCTACATATACAATCAGTAATTCTTAATATCATCACATAGTTGCATATTCGTCATTTCTTAGTACATTTGCATCGATTTAGAAAAAGAAATAAAAAGACAACAGAAAAAGAAATAAAATGATAATAGAGAAAAAAAAGACTATACATACCATACCCCTTACCCCTCGCTTTCATTTACCACTAGCGTTTCAAACTGAATTTATTTTAACATTTGTTCCCCCTATTATTTATTTTTATTCCATATGTTCTACTCTTCTGCTGATATAGTAGCTAAAAGGAGCATCAGACACAAGGTTTTCACATTCACAGAGTCTCATTGTGAAAGCTATATCATTGTTCAATCATCATCAAGAAACATGGCTACTGGAACACAGCACTACATTTTCAGGCAATTCCTTCTAGCCTCTCCACTACATCTTGAACAGCAAGGTAATATCTACTTAATGCATAAGAATAACCTCCAGGATAACCTCCCGACTCTGTTTGGAATCTCTCAGCCATAGACACTTTGTCTCATTTTACTCTTCCCCCTCTTGGTCAAGAAGTTTCTCTCAATCCCTTGATGTTAATTCTCAGCTCATTGTAGGGTTTTTCTCAGTCCCTTGATGCTGAGTGTCAGCTCATTCCAGGATCTGTGTCCCACGTTGCCAAGAAAGTCCACACCCCTGGGAGTCATGTCCCACGCAGAGAAGGGGAGGGTGGTGAGACTACTCATCGTGTTGGCTGGAGAGAAGGGCCACATCTGAACAACAAAAGAGGCTCTCGTGGGGGTGACTCTTAGGCCTGAATTTTAAGTAGACTTGACCTATCCTTTGTGGGGTTAAGTTTCATGTGAACAAACCCCAAGCCTGGGGGCTCAGCCTATAGCTTTGGTTGTCCCCACTGCTTATGAGAATATCAAGAATTCAACTTGGGGAAGTTGAATTTCTCCCCATTCTCACCATTCCCTGAAGGGGGCTTGCAAATACTTTTCCAGTCACTGATCAAATCATTCTGGGATTCATCGGGGGATCACTCTGGACAAACCAACAAAATCTCATGTGCTACCTGAGATACCAAGTACTTATGATGTTCAATCAAACTATCTATATGAGTTATATTAGGAAATGCTCTAGTCAAAATCTAAATTTTGTAACAAATAAACATTTTTCGCTTTAGTCTCACACATAAGGTGACATTCTGAAGTATTAATTATCATTTATTTTCAGCACCCTGCAATAATGACATTCCTTTGTTCTTCCTCATGCAAAAACATTTTTAAAATTTGTACATTGTACATTTCAATATTATTATACACTCTAGGCATTCCTAGATTATACCATCTCGATCTTTAACATCTATCTTTCTTTCTGATTTCATTTATGTCCCCAGCCCTCCTCCCTCTATCATTCTCACATGCAGCTTCATTCAGTGTTTTAACATAATTACATTACAGTTAGGTAGTATTGTGCTGTCCATTTCTGAGTTTTTTTATCCAGTCCTGTTGCACAGTCTGTATCCCCTCCACTCCAATTACCCTATTTCTATCTCCTGATGGTCTCTGTTACCAATGAAATATTCCAAGTTTATTCACTAATGTCAGTTCATATCAGTGAGACCATACAGTATTTGTCCTTTTGTTTTTGGCTAGTCTCACTCAGCATAATGTTCTCAAGGTCCATCCATGTTGTTACATATTTCATAACTTTATTCTGTCTTAAAGCTGCATAATATTCCATCATATGTATATACCACAGTTTGTTTAGCCACTCATATGTTGATGGACATTTTGGCTGTTTCCATCTCTTTGCAATTATAAATAATGCTGCTATAAATATTGGTGTGCAAGTGTCCATTTGGGTCTTTGCCTTTAAGTCCTCTGGGTAGATACCTAGCAATGGTATTGCTGGGTCATATGGCAATTCTATATTCAGCTTTTTGAGGAACCACCAAACTGCCTTCCACAGTGGTTGCACCATTTGACATTCCCACCAACAGTGGATAAGTGTGCCTCTTTCTCCACATCCTCTCCAGCACTTGTCATTTTCTGTTTTGTTGATAATGGCCATTCTGGTGGGTGTGAGATGATATCTCATTGCAGTTTTGATTTGCATTTCTCTAATGGCTAGGGACGTTGAGCATCTCTTCATGTGCCTTTTGGCCATTTGTATTTCCTCTTCTGAGAAGTGTCTGTTCAAGTCTTTTTCCCATTTTGTAATTGGGTTGGCTGTCTTTTTGTGGTTGAGTTGAACAATCTCTTTATAAATTCTGGATACTAGACCTTTATCTGATATGTCGTTTCCAAATATTGTCTCCCATTGTGTAGGCTGTCTTTTTACTTTCTTGATGAAGTTCTTTGATGCACAGAAGTATTTAATTTTGAGAAGCTCCCATTTCTTTCTTTCTTTCTTCAGTGCTCTTGCTTTAGGTGTAAGGTCCATAAAACCGCCTCCAATTATAAGATTCATAAGATATCTCCCTACATTTTCCACTAACTGTTTTATGGTCTTAGACCTAATGTTTAGATCTTTGATCCATTTTGAGTTAACTTTTGTATAGGGTGTGAGATAAGGATCCTCTTTCATTCTTTTGCATAAAGATAAGCAGTTCTCTAGGCACCATTTATTGAAGAGACAGTTCTGTCCCAAATGAGTTGGCTTGATTGCCTTATCAAAGATCAAATGTCCATAGATGAGAGGGTCTATATCTGAGCACTCTATTCAATTCCATTGGTCAATATATCTATCTTTATGCCAATACCATGCTGTTTTGACCACTGTGGCTTCATAATATGCCTTAAAGTCAGGCAGTGTGAGACCTCCAGCTTCGTTTTTTTTCCCTCAAGATACTTTTAGCAATTCGGGGCACCCTGCCCTTCCAGATAAATTTGCTTATTGGTTTTTCTATTTCTGAAAAGTAAGTTGTTGGGATTTTGATTGGTATGTGTTGAATCTATAAATCAAGTTAGGTAGAATTGACATCTTAACTATATTTAGTCTTCCAATCCATGAACATGGTATGCCCTTCCATCTATTTAGGTCTTCTGTGATTTCTTTGAACAGTTTCTTGTAGTTTTCTTTGTATAGGTCTTTTGTCTCTTTAGTTAAATTTATTCCTAAGTATTTTATTCTTTTATCTGCAATTGTAAATGGAATTTGTTTCTTGATTTCCCCCTCAGCTTGTTCATTACTAGTGTATAGAAACACTACAGATTTTTGAATGTTGATCTTGTAACCTGCCACTTTGCTGTACTCGTTTATTAGCTCTAGTAGTTTTGCTGTGGATTTTTCAGGGTTTTCGACGTATAGTATCATATCATCTGCAAACAGTGATAGTTTTACTTCTTCCTTTCCAATTTTGATGCCTTGTATTTCTTTTTCTTGTCTAATTGCTCTGGCTAGAACCTCCAACACGATGTTGAATAATAGTGGTGATAGTGGACATCCTTGTCTTGTTCCTGATCTTAGGGGGAAAGTTTTCAATTTTTCCCCATTGAGGATGATATTAGCTGTGGGTTTTTCATATATTCCCTCTATCATTTTAAGGAAGTTCCCTTGTATTCCTATCCTTTGAAGTGTTTTCAACAGGAAAGGATGTTGAATCAAGTTTCCCCTTTTTGCAGATCAGGAAACCAAGATGCACAAAGAATAACTTGTCTAAGGTCACATGGCAAAGTTGGGATATAAATCTATAAATCTGGGGTTGCTTAGGTTCTTGTTTTACGTTTTATTCTCTTTCTTAAAAATTGTGAAATATACCATGCATACAAATATATATATATATATATATACATTAGATACTAATAATAAATGAATGACTATGCATCCACATTCAACTTAAGAAATAGTAGCTTTCCATTTTTTTTTAGTTTGGTAACATATATAACAAAATTTTACAGTTTTAACCATTCATAAATGTACAATTTGGGGTCATTACTTATTTTACAATACCCATTAAGCAACAACTCCCCATTCCTCCTCCTCCCAGAATTTAGCAAACTCCAGTCTACTTCCTGCCATTATGAATTAGTTTATTCTGGATATTTCAGATAAGGATAACCACACATTTGTTCTATTGTGTCTGACTCAGTTCAGTCAACATGGCGACTTAAAGGTTCATCCATGTTGCATGTATCAAACTTCATTCCTTCTTATGGCTGAGTAATATTCCATTGTATTGACATACCACATTTTGTTTATCCATTCATCCATTGATGTATATTTGGGTTGTTTCCACATTTTGCTATTGTGGCTTATGCTACTGTGAACATTGTTGTACATGTATCTGCAGAAGTCCCAGCGTTCAATTCTTTGGGGTATACACTTAAGAACAGAATTGATGGATCATGTGGTAATTTTAGTTTAACTTTTTGAGGAACTGCCAAACTGTTTTCCACAGTGGATACATAATTTTTTATTACCAACAGCAATGCTCTAGAGATCCAATTTCTTCACAACCTCATCAAAGTGAATGATGTTGCTATATTTTGCTTTATAATAATAGCCACCCTAGTGGGTGTGAAGCCATATCTCACTGTAGTTTTGATTTGCATTTCCTCATGGCTAATATTGTTGCACATCTTTCATGTACTCATTGACCATTTGTATATCTTCTTTGAAGGAATGTCTGTTCAAGTTCTTTGCCCATTTAAAAAAATTTATTTATTAATTAAAAAAATTAAGAAGAAACAAACAAAAACATTAAACATTAAAATATAATTAATGTATAAATTATTATACATTTTTACAATAATTATAAATGATTAATGTATAATTAATTATATAAATAATATAATATATCTACATATATATTCAGTAATTCTCAATATCATCATATAGTTGCATATTCATCATTTCTTAGAACATTTGCATCAATTCAGAAAAAGAAATAAAACAACAACAGAAAAAGAAAGAAAACAATAACAGAAAAAAAGATTATACGTACCATAACCCTTACCCCTCACTTTTATTGATCACTAGCATTTCAAACTAAATTTGTTTTAACATTTGTTCCCCCTATTATTTATTTTTATTCCATATGTTCTACTCATCTGTTGACAAGGTAGATAAAAGGAGCATCAGAGACAAGATTTTCACAATCACACAGTCACATTGTGACAGCTATATCATTATTCAATCATCCTCGAGAAACATGGCTACTGGAACACAGCGCTACATTCTCAGGCAGTTCCCTCCAGCCTCTCCATTACATCTTGAATAACAAGATGATATCTACTTAATGCATAAGAATAACCTCCAAGACAACCTCTTGACTCTGTGTGGAATCTCTCAGCCGTTGACACTTTGTCTCATTTCACTCTTCCCCCTTTTGGTGGAGAAGGTTTTCTCAATTCCTTGATGCTAAGTCTCAGCTCATTCTAGGGTTTTTCTCAATCCCTTGATGCTGAGTCTCAGCTCATTCTAGGATTTCTGTCCCACGTTGTCAGGAAGGTCCACACCCCTGGCAGTCATGTCCCACGTAGAAAGGGGGAGCGTGGTGAGATTGCTTGTTGTGTTGGCTGGAGAGAGAGGCCACATTTGAGCAACGAAAGAGGCTCTCTTGGGGGTGACTCTTAGGCCTAAATTTTAAGTAGACCTGACCTATCCTTTGTGGGGTTAAGTTTCATATGAACAAACCCCAAGACTGGGGGCTCAGCCAATAGCTTTGGTTGTCCTCACTGCTTGTGAGAATATCAAGAATTCAACTCAGGGAAGTTGAATTTTCCCCCGTTCTCATCATTCCCCAAAAGGGGCTTTGCAAATACTTTTCCACTCACTGATCAAATCACTCTGGAGGCATCACTCTGGACAAACCAACAAAATCTCATGTCCTACCTGAGATTCCAAGTACTTATGGTGTTCAATCAAACTACCTACATAAGTTATATAAGGAAATGCACTAGTCAAAATATAAATTTAGTAACAAATAAACATTTTTTGCTTTAGTCTCACACATAAGGTGACATTTTAAAGTATTAATTACCATTTATTTTCAGCACCCTGCAATAATGACATTCCTTTGTTCTTCCTCATGCAAAAACATTTTTAAAATTTGTACATTTAGTCACTATTATTATACACTCTAGGCATTCCTTGATTATACCATCTCAATTTTTAACACCTATCTTTCTTTCTGATTTCATTTATGTCCCCAGCCCTCCTGCCTCTGTCATTCTCACATGCAGCTTCATTCAGTGTTTTAACATAATTGTATTACAGTTAGGTAGTATTGTGCTGTCCATTTCTGAGTTTTTGTATTCGGTCCTGTGTGCCCATTTTTAAATTTAGATTTTTGTTTGTTTGTTTTAGAGTACAACTCCAAAATCTTTGTATATTCTAGATATTAAGCCCTTTTCAGATATATGGGTTCCAAACATTTTTTCCCATTCTGTGGTTTGTCTTTTCACTCTCTTGCTAATGTCTTTTGATTCACAAAATTTTAAAATTTTAATGTAGTACAATTTATCTATTTTTTTATTTTATTGCTTGGGTTTTTGGTGTCATCTCTAAGAATCCATTGCCTAAAATACGGTCCTGAAGATTTTCCTCTATAAGAGATTTGTGATTCTATCTATTATTTTTTAGGTTGTTGACCCATTTTGAGTTAATTTTTGTTTGTGGTGTGAAGTAGGGTTCCAATTTCATTCTTTTGTATGTGAAAATCCAGTTTACCCAGTACCATTTGTTGAAGAGACTATTCTTTCCCCATAGTGTGATTTCGCCCCCCTGTCAAAAATCAATACGCCAAGAGCACATTTATTTCTGTGCTCTCAATTCTATTCCATTGGTATGTCTGTCCTTGTGCCAGTATCATTCTGTTTCAATTACTGTAGCATTTTAGCAAGTTTTGAAATCAGGAAATGTGAGTCTTCTAAGTTTGTTCTTCTTTTTCAAAATGGTTTTGGCTATTGGGGTTCCTTGCTCTTAAAGATGAACTTGACAGTTGGCTTTTTTTTTTTTTTTGCATGGGCAGGCACTGGGAATCGAACCCAGGTCTCTGACACCACAGGTGAGAATTATGCCACTGTGCCACCATTGCACTTCCGGACAATTGGCTTTTTGATTTCTGTAAAAAAGCCTGCTGGAATTTTAGCACGAATGAATTTAATCTATAAATTGCTTGGGCATGATTGATATCTTAACAATATTGTCTTCCAGCCCATGAACATGAGATGTCTTATTTATTTGTCATCTTTCATTTCTTCAGGACTTTTAACTAAATTCTGGAGGACTTTCTCCAGGAGGAACAAGATAAAGCCCACCCTCTTTGCCTGGAGTTAGTTCTCAGTCATGGGAAAGAAAATGCTAATGTAGTTCCCTCTCTTTATTTTTCCCCTACTGGCTGCTTATCTCTTGGGACATCTCACTAGGAAATATCTCATGGAATGGGTGGGGATGGGTAGTAAAAATCAAATTAGATAGTGGAATACTCTTTTATTTTTATAAAGAGCAATTAATTTTAGAATTGTTTTAAAGTTACAGAAAAGTGGCAAAGATAATACAGAGGGTTCCTATATTCCCTCACTATCTTTTCCCTGTTGGTAACATCTTACATTATCTTGGTACTAGTCACAACTAAGTAATTAACATTGGTACACTATTAACTAAACCCCACAGTTTATTTGGATTTCACTAGTTATTTCATGAAGTCCTTTTTCTATTCTAGGGTCTCATACAATTCACTACACCACATGTAGTTGTGTTTCCTTAGCCTCTTCTGGTCCTGGGTTTTTTTGATGACTGATTGAATTTCTTCATTTGTGATTGTTTAGTTGAGATCCTCTATTTCTTCTTCAGTCAGGGTAGCTTGTTGGTGTGCTTCTAGGAATTTGTGCATTTCATCTAAGTTGTCTAGTTTGTTGGCATACTTGTTCATAGTATCCTCTTAAGATTTTTTTTATTTCTTCAGGGACTGTGGTAATGATGCCCCTCTGTTTCTGCTTTTATTTCTTTGCATCCTCTCTCTCTCCTTTTCTTTTTCAGCCTTGTTAGTGGTTCATTCATTTTATTGATTTTTCTCAAAGACCAACTTTTGGTTTTGTTGATTCTTTTTTGTTTTTCATTTTAAATCATTTTTTAAAATTTTTAAATTAAAAAAGTTTTTTTAAACAAAAAAACATACAAACATGAACATTCTTACCATATGATCATTTCATTCTTGGTATATAATCAGTAACTCAGTATATCATCACATAGTTGTATATTCATCACCACAACTACTTCTTAGAACATTTGCATCAATTCAGAAAAAGCAATTAAAAGAAAAAAGAGAAAAATTTGCACATACCATACTCCCTACCCCTCCCTGATCACTAACATTTCAATCTACTAAATTTATTTTAACCTTTGTTCCCCCTGTTATTCATTCATTTATTTATTTATTTTTTAATTAATTAAAAAAATTAACACAACATTTAGAAATCATTCCATTCTACATATGCAATCAGTAATTCTTAATATCATCACATAGATGTATGATCATCATTTCTTAGTACATTTGCATCGATTTAGGAAAAGGACTAGCAAAACAACAGAAAAAGATATAGAATGATAATATAGAGGAAAAAATAAAAATAATAATAATAAAAATAAAAGAAATAAAAAATATATATATATAAAACACACACAAACAAACAAACAAAAAAAAAACTATAGCTCAGATGCAGCTTCATTCAGTGTTTTAACAAAATTACATTACAATTAGGTAGTATTGTGCTGCCCATTTTTGAGTTTTTGTATCTAGTCCTGTTGCACAGTCTGTATCCCTTCAACTCCAATTACCCATTATCTTACCCTGTTTCTAACTCCTGCTGGTCTCTGTTACCAATGACATATTCCAAGTTTATTCTCTAATGTCGGTTCACATCAGTGGGACCATACAGTATTTGTCCTTTAGTTTTTGACTAGACTCACTCAGCATAATGTTCTCTAGGTCCATCCATGTTATTACATGCTTCATAAGTTTATTCTGTCTTAAAGCTGCATAATATTCCATCGTATGTATATACCACAGTTTGTTTAGCCACTCATCTGTTGATGGACATTTTGGCTGTTTCCATCTCTTTGCAATTGTAAATAATGCTGCTATAAACATTGGTGTGCAAATGTCCGCTTGTGTCTTTGCCCTTAAGTCCTTTGAGTAGATACCTAGCAATGGTATTGCTGGGTCATATGGCAATTCTATATTCAGTTTTTTTAGGAACCGCCAAACTGCCTTCCACAGTGGTTGCACCATTTGACATTCCCACCAACAGTGAATAAGTGTGCCTCTTTCTCCGCATCCTCTCCAGCACTTGTCATTTTTTGTTTTGTTGATAATGGCCATTCTGGTGGGTGTGAGATGATATCTCATTGTGGTTTTGATTTGCATTTCTCTAATGGCCAGGGACATTGAGCATCTCTTCATGTGCCTTTTGGCCATTTGTATTTCCTCTTCTGAGAAGTGTCTGTTCAAGTCTTTTTCCCATTTTGTAATTGGGTTGGCTGTCTTTTTGTGGTTGAGTTGAACAATCTCTTTATAAATTCTGGATACTAGACCTTTATCTGATATGTCGTTTCCAAATATTGTCTCCCATTGTGTAGGCTGTCTTTCTACTTTCTTGATGAAGTTCTTTGATGCACAAAAGTGTTTAATTTTGAGGAGCTCCCATTTCTTTCTTTCTTTCTTCAGTGCTCTTGCTTTAGGTTTAAGGTCCATAAAACTGCCTCCAATTGTAAGTTTCATAAGATATCTCCCTACATTTTCCACTAACTGTTTTATGGTCTTAGACCTAATGTTTAGATCTTTGATCCATTTTGAGTTAACTTTTGTATAAGGTGTGAGATACGGGTCCTCTTTCATTCTTTTGCATAAAGATAAGCAGTTCTCTAGGCACCATTTATTGCAGAGACTGTTCTGTCCCAGGTGAGTTGGCTTGACTGCCTTATCAAAGATCAAATGTCCATAGATGAGAGGGTCTATATCTGAGCACTCTATTCGATTCCATTGGTCGATATATCTATCTTTATGCCAATACCATGCTGTTTTGACCACTGTGGCTTCATAATATGCCTTAAAGTCCAGCAGCGTGAGACCTCCAGCTTCGTTTTTTTTCCTCAAGGTACTTTTAGCAATTCAGGGCACCCTGCCCTTCCAGATAAATTTGCTTATTGGTTTTTCTATTTCTGAAAAATAAGTTGTTGGGATTTTGATTGGTATTGCATTGAATCTGTAAATCAATTTAGGTAGGATTGACATCTTAACTATATTTAGTCTTCCAATCCATGAACACGGTATGCCCTTCCATCTATTTAGGTCTTCTGTGATTTCTTTTAACAGTTTTTTGTAGTTTTCTTTGTATAGGTTTTTTGTCTCTTTAGTTAAATTTATTCCTAGGTATTTTATTCTTTTAGTTGCAATTGTAAATGGGATTCATTTCTTGATTTCCCCCCCAGCTTGCTCATGGCTGATGTATAGAAATGCTACAGATTTTTGAATGTTGATCTTGTAACCTGCTACTTTGCTGTACTCATTTATTAGCGCTAGTAGTTTTGTTGTGGATTTTTCCAGGTATTCAACGTATAGTATCATATCGTCTGCAAACAGTGATAGTTTTACTTCTTCCTTTCCAATTTTGATGCCTTGTATTTCTTTTTCTTGTCTAATTGCTCTGGCTAGAACCTCCAACACGATGTTGAATAATAGTGGTGATAGTGGACATCCTTGTCTTGTTCCTGATCTTAGGGGGAAAGTTTTCAATTTTTCCCCATTGAGGATGATATTAGCTGTGGGTTTTTCATATATTCCCTCTATCATTTTAAGGAAGTTCCCTTGTATTCCTATCTTTTGAAGTGTTTTCAACAGGAAAGGATGTTGAATCTTGTCAAATGCCTTCTCTGCATCAATTGAGATGATCATGTGATTTTTCTGCTTTGATTTGTTGATATGGTGTATTACATTAATTGATTTTCTTATGTTGAACCATCCTTGCATACCTGGGATGAATCCTACTTGGTCATGATGTATAATTCTTTTAATGTGTTGTTGGATACAATTTGCTAGAATTTTATTGAGGATTTTTGCATCTATATTCATTAGAGAGATTGGCCTGTAGTTTTCTTTTTTTGTAATATCTTTGCCTGGTTTTGGTATGAGGGTGATGTTGGCTTCATAGAATGAATTAGGTAGTTTTCCCTCTGCTTCAATTTTTTTGAAGAGTTTGAGGAGAGTTGGTACTAATTCTTTCTGGAATGTTTGATAGAATTCACATGTGAAGCCGTCTGGTCCTGGACTTTTCTTTTTAGAAAGCTTTTGAATGACTGATTCAATTTCTTTACTTGTGATTGGTTTGTTGAGGTCATCTATTTCTTCTTGAGTCAAAGTTGGTTGTTCATGTCTTTCCAGGAACCCGTCCATTTCCTCTAAATTGTTGTATTTATTAGCGTAAGTTGTTCATAGTATCCTGTTATTACCTCCTTTATTTCTGTGAGGTCAGTGGTTATGTCTCCTCTTCCATTTCTGATCTTATTTATTTGCGTCCTCTCTCTTCTTTTTGTCAGTCTTGCTAAGGGCCCATCAATCTTATTGATTTTCTCATAGAACCAACTTCTGGTCTTATTGATTTTCTCTATTGTTTTCATGTTTTCAATTTCATTTATTTCTGCTCTAATCTTTGTTACTTCTTTCCTTTTGCTTGCTTTGGGGTTAGTTTGCTGTTCTTTCTCCAATTCTTCCAAGTGGACAGTTAATTCCTGCATTTTTGCCTTTTCTTCTTTTTGATATAGGCATTTAGGGCAATAAATTTCCCTCTTAGCACTGCCTTTGCTGAGTCCCATAGGTTTTGATATGTTGTGTTTTCGTTTTCATTCGCCTCGAGATATTTACTAATTTCTCTTGCAATTTCTTCCTTGACCCACTCGTTGTTTAAGAGTGTGTTGTTGAGCCTCCATGTATTTGTGAATTTTCTGGCACTCCGCCTATTATTGATTTCCAACTTCATTCCTTTATGGTCTGAGAAAGTGTTGTGTATGATTTCAATCTTTTTAAATTTGTTAAGACTTGTTTTGTGACCCAGCATATGGTCTCTCTTTGAGAATGATCCATGAGCACTTGAGAAAAAGGTATATCCTGCTGTTGTGGGATGTAATGTCCTATAAATGTCTGTTAAGTCTAGCTCATTTATAGTAATATTCAAATTCTCTATTTCTTTATTGATCCTCTGTCTAGATGTTCTTTCCATTGATGAGAGTGGGGAATTGAAGTCCCCAACTATTATGGTAGATGTGTCTATTTCCCTTTTCAGTGTTTGCAGTGTATTCCTCACGTATTTTTGGGCATTCTGGTTTGGTGCATAAATATTTATGATTGTTATGTCTTCTTGTTTAATTGTTCCTTTTATTAGTATATAGTGTCCTTCTTTGTCTCTTTTAACTGTTTTACATTTGAAGTCTAATTTGTTGGATATTAGTGTAGCCACTCCTTCTCTTTTCTGGTTGTTATTTGCATGAAATATCTTTTCCCAACCTTTCACTTTCAACCTATGTTTAGCTTTGGGTCTAAGATGTGTTTCCTGTAGACAGCATATAGAAGGATCCTGTTTTTTAATCCATTCTGCCAGTCTATGTCTTTTGATTGGGGAATTCAGTCCATTGACATTTAGTGTTATTACTGTTTGGATAATATTTTCCTCTAACATTTTGCCTTTTGATTTATATATATCATATCTGACTTTCCTTCTTTCTACACTCTTCTCCATACCTCTCTCTTCTGTCTTTTTGTATCTGACTCTAGTGCTCCCTTTAGTATTTCTTGCAGAGCTGGTCTCTTGGTCACAAATTCTCTCAGTGACTTTTTGTCTGAGAATGTTTTAATTTCTCCCTCATTTTTGAAGGATAATTTTGCTGGATATAGGAGTCTTAGTTGGCAGTTTTTCTCTTTTAGTAATTTAAATTTATCTTCCCACTGTCTTCTAGCTTCCATGGTTTCTGCTGAGAAATCTACACATAGTCTTATTGGGTTTCCCTTGTATGTGATGGATTGTTTTTCTCTTGCTGCTTTCAAGATCCTCTCTTTCTCTTTGACCTCTGACATTCTAACTAGTAAGTGTCTTGGAGAACGCCTATTTGGGTCTATTCTCTTTGGGGTGCGCTGCACTTCTTGGATCTGTAATTTTAGGTCTTTCATAAGAGTTGGGAAATTTTCAGTGATAATTTCTTCCATTAGTTTTTCTCCTCCTTTTCCCTTTTCTTCTCCTTCTGGGACACCCACAACACGTATATTGGTGCAGTTCATATTGTCCTTGAGTTCCCTGATACCCTGTTCAAATTTTTCCATTCTTTTCCGGATAGTTTCTGTTTCTTTTTGGAATTCAGATGTTCCATCCTCCAAATCACTAATTCTATCTTCTGTCTCTTTAAATCTATCATTGTAGGTATCCATTGTTTTTTCCATCTTTTCTACTTTGTCCTTCACTTCCATAAGTTCTGTGATTTGTTTTTTCAGTTTTTCTATCTCTTCTTTATGTTCAGCCCATGTCCTCTTCATGTCCTCCCTCAATTTATCGATTTCATTTTTGAAGAGGTTTTCCATTTCTGTTCGTATATTCAGCATTAGTTGTCTCAGCTCTTGTATCTCATTTGAACTATTGGTTTGTTCCTTTGACTGGGCCATATTCTCAATCTTCTGAGCGTGGACAGTTATCTTTTGCTGCTGGCGTCTGGGCATTTAGTCAGATTTCCCTGGGTGTCGGACCCAACAAGGTTATAAGATTTTTCTGTGAAATCTCTGGGTTCTGTTTTTCTTATCCTTCCCAGTAGGTGGCGCTCGTGGCACACGTTTGTCTGCGGGTCCCACCAGTAAAAGGTGCTTTGGGTCCTTTAACTTTGGAAAACTCTTGCCGTCCGGAAGGTTTGCTAGCCGAAGCGGCTTAGAAGAATACCAGCCGGCCCGGGGTCCGAACGCAGGGAGGGTCGCTGGCCGCCGCAGCCCGGGAAAGCGACCGTCCCAATTTCCTAGTCGGCCCGGGGCGCCAAGCTTGGCAGGAGGGTGCCAGCCGCAGCGGTCTGCCCGGGAGAGTGCACGTTCCTGGGGAGTCACGGGTTTGGAAGGGCCCCCCCGTCGCCGTTCTCCGTGGCCTGGGGATTTCCGATCCAATTCTCTCAGTTGGTCCGTGGGGCCACGCGTGGTGTGGGCACCAGCCGCCGCGGTTTGAGGGGACTGCCCGTCCAACTATCCCAGCCGGCCCGGGAAGGGGGAAGGGAGTGACTCCGGCCTCTTGCTGCCCCGCCCGGTGAAGCCCGCGCCCCTCGTCGATCTCACCAGAGCGGGTTCTCTCAGCCAGCCAGCCATTCCAGGATGGGGTACGCTGTCTTTTTTATCTCTGTCGTGGCTTTGGGAGCTGTTCTGTATCGTTTCTACTCCCCTAGTAGCTGTCCTGGAGGAGAAACTAAGATCCGCGTGTCTTACTAAGCTGCCATCTTCTCCGGAAGTTCCCTCATTTATTTTTAATACATATGTTTTACTTGTCTGTCCATAAGGTAGATAAAAGGAGCATCAGACACAAGGTTTTCACAATCACACAGTCACATTGCAAAAGCTATATCATTATACAATCATCTTCATGAAACATTGCTACTGGAACACAGTTCTACATTTTCAGGCAGTTCCCCCCAGCCACTCCATTACATTTTGACTAACAGGTGATGTCTATTTAATGCATAAGAATAACCTCCAGGATAACCTCTTGTCTCTGTCCAGAATCTCTCAGCCATTGACACTTTATTTTGTCTCATTTTGCTCTTGCCCCTTTTGGTCAAGGAGGTTTTCTGAATCCCTTGATGCTGAGTCCCACTCATTCTAAGGTTCCGTCCCATATTGCCAGGAAGGTCCACACCCTTGCGAGTCATGTCTCACATAGAGAGGGGGAGGACGTGAGTTTGCTTGTTGTGTTGGCTGGAGATGGAGGCCACATCTGAGCAACAAAAGAGGTTCTCTTGGGGGTGACTCTTAGGCTTAATTTTAAGTAGGCTTGACCTATCCTTTGTGGATTTATGTTTCATATGAACAAACCCCAAGACTGGGGGCTCAGCCTCTTGCTTTTGTTGTCTCCACTGCTTGTGAGAATCTCAAGAATTCTCCGCTTGGGGAAATTGAATTTTCTCCCTTTCTCACCGTTCCCCCAAGGGGACTTTGCAAATACTTTTTTATTCACTGTTCAAATCACTCTGGGACATATCGAGGCATCACTCTGGACAAACCTACAAAATCTTATGCCCTACTAAAGGTTCCATGTACTTATGGTGTTCAATCCACATAAGTTATATTAGGAACTGCACTGGTAAAGTATAACTTTTGTACCAAATAAATGTTTTTTTTTTTTAGTCTCACATATAAGTTAAAATTTTAAAATATTAATTACCATCTATTTTCAACACCCTGCAGTAATGATATTCTTTTGTTCTTCCTCATGCAAAAACATTTTTAAAATTTACATTTAGTCACTATTATTATACACTCTAAGCATTCCTAGATTATACCATCTCAGTCTTTATCATCTATCTTTCCTTCTGATTTCATTTGTGCCCCCAGTCCCCCTCTCTCTATCATTCTCACATTCAGCTTCATTCAGTGTTCTAACATAATTTCATTACAATTAGGTAGTATTGTGCTATCCACTTCTGAGTTTTTATAATCAGTCCTGTTGCACAGTCTGTATACCTTCAGCTCCAATTACCCAATATCTTACCCTATTTCTATTTCCTGATGGTCTCTGTTACCAATGAAATTCTCCAAATTTATTCACTAATGCCAGTTCATATCAGTGAGACCATACAGTATTTGTCCTTTTGTTTCTGGCTAATCCCACTCAGCTAATGTCCTTAAGGTCCATCCATGTTGTTACATACTTCATAACTTTATTCTGTCTTACAGCTGCATGATATTTCATCGTATGTATATACCACAGCTTGTTTAGCCACTTGTCTGTTGACAGACATTTTGTTTGTTTCCATCTCTTGGCAATTGTAAATAATGCTGCTATAAACATTGGTGTGAAAATGTCCATTTGTGTCCTTGCCCTCATGTCCTCTGAATAGCTAGCTAGCAATGGTATTCCCAGGTCATATGGCAATTCTATACTTTGCTTCTTGAGGACCCACCAAACTGCCTTCCACGGCAGTTGTACCATTTGACATTCCCACCAACAGTGGATAAGTGTGCCTCTTTCTCCACATCCTTTCCTGCACTTGTTGTTTTCTGTTTTATTGATAATGGCCATTCTGGTGGGTGTGAGATGATAGCTCTTTGTGGTTTTGATTTGCATTTCCCTAATAGCCAGGAAAGTTGAGCATCTTTTCATGTGCCTTTTGGCCATTTGTATTTTCTCTTCTGAGAAGTGTCTGTCCAAGTCTTTTGCCCATTTTGTAATTGGGTTATCTGTCTTTTTGTTGTTGAGTTGAACAATCTCTTTATATATTCTGGATACTAGACCTTTATCTGATATATCATTTCTAAATATTGTCTTCCATTGTGTAGGTTGTCTTTTTATTTTCTTGATGAAGTTCTTTGATGCAAAAAAGTGTGAAATTTTGAGGAGTTCCCATTTCTTTCTTCAATACTTGTGCTTTGGGTGTAAGGTCTAGGAAACTGCCTCCTATTATAAGATTTATAAGATATCTCCCTACATTTTCTTCTAACAGTTTTATGGTCTTAGATTTAATGTTTAGGCCTTTGATCCATTTTGAGTTAATTTTTGTATAGGTTGTGAGACATGGATCCTCTTTCATTCTTTTGCATATGGATATCCAGTTCTCTAGGCACCATTTATTGAAGAAACTGTTCTGTCCCAGGTGAGTTGGCTTGACTGCCTTATCAAAGATCAATTGTCCATAGATGAGAGGGTCTATATCTGAACACTATATTCTATTCCATTTGTCAGTATATCTATCTTTATGCCAGTACCATGCTGTTTTGACCACTGTAGCTTCATAATACGCCTTAAAGTCAGGTAGTGTGAGACCTCCAATTTCTTTTTATTTCTCAGGATACTTTTATCTATTCAGGGCACCCTGTCTTTCCAGATAAATTTGGTTAATGGTTTTTCAATTTCTGAAAAGTAAGTTGTTGGGATTTTAATTGGTATTGCATTGAATCTGTAAATCAATTTAGATGTAGAATTGACATCTTAATTATATTTAGTCTTCCAGTCCATGATCATGGTATGCCCTTCCATTGATTTAGGTCTTCTGTGATTTCTTTTAACAATTTCTTGTAGTTTCTTTGTATAGATGTTTTGTCTCTTTGGTTAAATTTATTCCTAAATCTTTCATTCTTTTGGTTGCAATTGTAAATGGAATTTTATTTTCCTGGTGTCTGCCTCAGATTGTTCATTACAAGTTAATAGAAACACTACAGATTTTTGAATGTTAATCTTGTAACCTGCCACTTTGCTGTACTCGTTTATTAGCTCTAGTAGTTTTGCTGTGGATTTCTCAGGGTTTTCAACATATAGTATCATATCATCTGCAAACAGTGAGAGTTTTACTTCTCCATTTCCAATTTTGATGCCTTGTATTTCTTTTTCTTGTCTAATTGCTCTGGCTAGAACTTCCAACACAGTGTTGAATAACAGTGGTGATAGTGGACATCCTTGTCTTGTTCCTGATCTTAGGGGGAAAGTTTTCAGTTTTTCCCCATTGAGGATGATGTTAGCTGTGGGTTTTTCATATAGTCCCTTTATCATATTGAGGAAGTTCCCTTCTATTCCTATCTTTTGAAGTGCTTTAAAAGGAAAGGATGTTGAATTTTGTCAAATTCCTTTTCTGCATCAATCGAGATGATCATGTGGTTTTTCTGCTTTGATTTGTTGATATGGTGCATTACATTAATTGATTTTCTTATGTTGAACCATCCTTGCATACCTGGGATGAATCCTACTTGGTCATGGTGTATAATTCTTTTAATGTGCTGTTGGATTCTATTTGCTAGAATTTTGTTGAGATTTTTGCATCTATATTCATTACAGAGATTGGTCAGTTGTTTTCTTCTTTTTTTTTTTTGTAGTACTTTGGGTTTGGTATGAGGGTGATGTTGGCTTTGCAGAATGAGTTAGGTAGCTTTCCCTTCTCTTCAATTTTTTTGAAGAGTTTGAGCAGGATTGGTACTAATTCTTTCTTGAATGTTTGGTAGAATTAACATGTGAAGCCATCTGGTCCTGGACTTTTCTTTTTGGGGAGCTTCATAATGGCTGATTCAGTTTCTTTACTTGTGACTTGTTTGTTGAGGTCGTCTATTTCTTCTCAAGTCAATGTTGGCTGTTCATGCCTTTCTAGAAAGTTGTCCATTTCATTTACATTATCGAGTTTATTAGCATAAAGTTGTTCATGGTATCCTCTCATTACTTCCCTTATTTCGGTGGGGTCAGTGGTTATGTCTCTTGTTCCATTTCTGATTGTATTTTTTTGCATCCTCTCTCCTTCTTTTTGTCAACCTCAGTAAGGGTCCATCAATCTTATTGATTTTCTCAGAGAACCAACTTCTGGTTTTGTTGATTTTCTCAATTGTTTTCATGTTCTCAATTTCATTTATTTATGCTTTAATCTTCAATATTTCTTTCCTTTTGCTTGCTTTGGGGTTAGTTTGCTGTTCTTTCTCTACTTCTACCAAGTGGACAGTTACTTCCTCGATTTTTACACTTTCTCCTTTTTTGATATAGGCATTTAAGCAATAAATTTCCCTCTTAGCACTGCCTTTGTTGCATCCCATACATTTTGATATGCTGTGTTTTCATTTTCATTTGCCTTGAGGTATTTACTGATTTCTCTTGTAATTTCTTCCTTGATCCACTGGTTGTTTAACAGTGTGTGGTTGAGCCTCCATATATTTGTGAATTTTCTGGCACTCTGCCTAATATTGATTTCCAACTTCATTCCTTTATGATCTGAGAAGTTGTTTTGTATGATTTCAATATTTTAAATTTATTGAGACTTACTTTGTGACCCAACATATAGTCTATCCTTGAGAATGATCCATGAGTACTTGGAAAAAGATGTATCTGGCTGTTGTGTGGTGTAATGTTCTATAAATGTCTGTTAAATCAAGCTCATTTATTGTTATTAAAATTCTCTGTTTCTTCATTGATCCTCGTTCTAGATGTTCTGCCCATTGATGAAAGTGGGGAATTGAAGTCTCCAACTATTATGGTAGATGTGTCTATTTCTCTTTTCAGTGTTTGCCTCATGTATTTTGGAGCATTCTGACTCGGTGCATAAATATTTAAGATTGTTATATATTCTTGTTGAATTGTTCCTTTTATTAATACATAGTGTCCTTCTTTGTCTCTTTTAACTGTTTTACATTTGAAGTCTAATTTGTTGGATTAGTATAGCTACTCCTGCTCTTTTCTGGTTGTTATTTGCATGAAATATCTTTTCCCAGCCTTTCAGTTTCAACCTATGTTTATCCTTGGGTCTAAGATGTGTAGACAGCATATAGATGGGTCCTATTCTTTAATCCATTCTGCCAGTCTATGTCTTTTTTTTAAAATTTTTTTTATTAATCAAAAAAAAGAAAAGAAATTAACACAACATTTAGAAATCATTCCATTCTACACATGCACTCAGTAATTCTTAGTATCATCACATAGATGTATGATCATCATTTCTTAGTACAGTTGCATCGATTTAGGAAAAGAACTAGCAAAACAGCAGAAAAAGATATAGAATGTTAATATAGAGAAGAGAATTAAAATAATAATACTAATAAAAAATATATATATATAAAGATATAGAGAAGAGAATTAAAATAATAATACTAATAAAAAATATATATATATAAAAAAGGAAAAATAAAAAAACAAAAACAAAAGATACAAACAAACAAACAAACAAAAAACCATATTTCAGGTGCAGCTTCATTCAGTGTTCCAACATAGTTACATTACACTTAGGTATTATTGTGCTGTCCATTTTTGAGTTTTTGTATCTAGTCCTGTTGCACAGTCTGTATCCCTTCAGCTCCAATTACCCATTATCTTACCCTGTTTCTAACTCCTGCTGGACTCTGTTACCAATGATATATTCCAAGCTGATTCTTGAATGTCGGTTCACATCAGTGGGACCTTACAGTATTTGTCCTTTAGTTTTTGGCTAGACTCACTCAGCATAATGTTCTCTAGGTCCATCCATGTTATTACATGCTTCATAAGTTTAGTCTGTCTTAAAGCTGCATAATATTCCATCGTAGGTATACGCCACAGTTTGTTTAGCCACTTGTCTGTTGATGGACATTTTGGCTGTTTCCATCTCTTTGCAATTGTAGATAATGCTGCTATAAACACTGGTGGGCAAATGTCCGTCTGTGTCTTTGCCCTTAAGTCCTTTGAGTAGATACCTAGCAGTGGTATTGCTGGGTCGTAATCCATTCTGCCATTCTATGTCTTTTGATTGGGAAATTCAGTCCATTAACATTTAGTGTTATTACTGTTTGGATAATATTTTCCTCTACCATTTTGCCTTTTGTATTATATATATCATATCTGATTTTCCTTCTTTCTACACTTTACTCCATACCTCTCTCTTTTGTCTTTTCGTATCTGACTCTAGTGCTCCCTTTAGTATTTCTTGCAGAGCTGGTCTCTTGGTCACAAATTCTCTCAGTGACTTTTTGTCTATAAATGTTTTAATTTCTCCTTCATTTTTGAAGGACAATTTTGCTGGATATAGAAGTCTTGGTTGGCAGTTTTTCTCTTTTAGTAATTTAAATATATCATCCCACTGTCTTCTAGCTTCCATGGTTTCTGCTGAGAAATCTACACATAGTCTTATTGGGTTTCCCTTGTATGTGATGGATTGTTTTTCTCTTGCTGCTTTCAAGATCCTCTCTTTCTCTTTGACCTCTGACATTCTAACTAGTAAGTGTCTTGGAGAACGCCTATTTGGGTCTATTCTCTTTGGGGTGCGCTGCACTTCTTGGATCTGTAATTTTAGGTCTTTCATAAGAGTTGGGAAATTTTCAGTGATAATTTCTTCCATTAGTTTTTCTCCTCCTTTTCTCTTTTCTTCTCCTTCTGGGACACCCACAACACGTATATTTGTGCGCTTCATATTGTCATTCAGTTCCCTGATCCCCTGCTCAAGTTTTTCCATTCTTTTCCGGATAGTTTCTGTTTCTTTTTGGAATTCAGATGTTCCATCCTCCAGTTCGCTAATTGTAGCTTCTGTCTCTTTAGATCTACCATTGTAGGTATCCATTGTTTTTCCATTTTTTCTTCTTTGTCCTTCACTCCCATAAGTTCTGTGATTTGCTTTTTCAGATTTTCTATTTCTTCTTTTTGTTCAGCCCATGTCTTCTTCATGTCCTCCCTCAATTTACTGATTTGGTTTTTGAAGAATTTTTCCATTTCTGTTCGTATATTCAGCATTAGTTGTCTCAGCTCCTGTATCTCATTTGAACTATTGGTTTGTTCCTTTGACTGGGCCATATCTTCAATTTTCCGAGCATCATCCATTATTTTCTGCTGGTGTCTGGGCATTTGATCAGATTTCCCTGGGTGTGGGACCCGGCTGGTTGAAAGGTTTTCTGTGAAATCTCTGGGCTCTGTTTTTCTTTTCCTGCCCAGTAGCCGGCGCTCGTGGCACTTGTCTGTCTGCGGGGCCCACCAGTAAAAGATGCTGTGGCTCCTTTAACTTGCCAATCCAAATCTTGCAGTCGGCCCGGGAAACCGCATGGAGGGGGGGTCGCCAGCCGCCGCGGCTTGGGAGAGTGCCGGTCCAAATTGCCCAGCTGGCCCGAGACGCCAAGTGTGGCAGGAGGGCCCTGCTATCCAACATTCCCAGTCAGGCCGGGGAGCCACATGCATGGAGGGGACCCCAGTTGCCAGCCGCCCCGGCCGGGAAAACGCGTGCCCCTCGGGTGTCTCACCGCAGCGGATTCTCCCTGCCCGTTCAGCCGTTCCAGAATGGGGTGCGCTGTCTTTTTGGTCTCTGTCGTGGCTCCGGGAGCTGTTTCATATTGTTTCTGTTTCTTTAGTTGCTTTTCTGGAGGAGGAACTAAGACCCGCGTGTCTTATTAAGCCGCCATCTTCTCCGGAAGTCTCCAGTCTATGTCTTTTAATTTGGGAGTTTAATCCATTAATATTGTTATTACTGTACAGGTAGTACTTTCTTCTACCATTTTGCCTTTTGGATTTTATATGTCATATCTAATTTTTCTTCTTTTTACCTTTACTGATAGTCTTCATTTCTACACTCTTCTCCACACCTCTCTCTCCTGACCTTTCGAATCTGCCACTAAAGTGCCCCCTTTAGTATTTCTTGTAAAGCCAGTCTCTTGGTTACAAATTCTCTCAGTGATTTTTCGTCTGAAAATGTTTTAATTTCTCCCTCATTTTCGAAGGACAATTTTTCTGGATATAGAATTCTTGGTTGGCAGTTTTTCTCTTTTAGTAATTTAAATATATCATCCCACTGTCTTCTTGCCTCCATGATTTCTGCTGAGAAATTTACACATAGTCCCACTGGGCTTCCCTTGTATGTGATGGATTGCTTTTCTCTTGCTGCTTTCAAAATTCTCTCTTTCTTTTTGGCATCTGACATTCTGTTTAGTAAGTGTTTTGGATTACGTCTATTTGGATCTATTCTGTTTGGGGTACATTGCACTTTGGGGATCTGTAATTTTAAGTCTTTCTTAAGAGTTGGGAAATTTTCTGTGATAATTTCCTCCATTAGTTTTTCTCCTCCTTTTCTCCTTCTCAGACACCCACAACACGTATATTCATGCACTTCATGTTGTCATTTAATTTCCTGAGTCCCTGCTCATGTTTTTCCATTCTTTTCCCTGTATTTTCTTTTGCTTGTCAGATTTCAGATGTTCCATCCTCTAATTCACTAATCCTATCTTCTGCCTCTTGAAATCTGACATTGTAGGTTTCCATTGTTTTTTCATCTCTTCTGCTGTGCTTTTCATTCCCATAAGTTCTGTGATTTGTTTTTCCAGACCTTTGATTTCTTCTTTTTGTTCATTCCTTGCCTTCTTTATATCCTCCCTCAATTCACTGATTTAATTTTTGATGAAGTTTTCCATATCTGCTTGAACATTCTGAATGAATTGTTTCAACTCCTGTATCTCATTTGAATTGTTGGTTTGTTCTTTTGACTGGGACATATCTTCAATTTTCCTTGTATGGCTCATTATTTTTTGCTGGTTTCTAAGCATTTAATTTCCTTAATTAGTTTATTCTGGAGATTTTTTTTCATTTTTTTTTTACCTAGGATTTTCTTCCTGTATGACTTTGTTGTTGATCTGTTTATTGACATTCAGTTCAGCTTATTCTAGACCTCTAGCTTAGGTTTTGTTTAACAGATCAGAATTTTTCAATTCACGTTTTCTTTTTTCTTACCCTACCTGTATGGTGTCTTTTTTTTACCCCTTAGGAGAGTCTACTTAGGCATCATAGACCCCAGCCAGATTTTCCCATACCAAACTTTGGCCTCCTCTTAGGAGAAAAGAGTCACCTGCATCAGTTTTACCTGAGGGTGAGTGACAGCAGGTTGAAAGCCTCCCTATGAAGCCTCTGGACTCTGTGTCGTTCCTATCCTGTTTGGTATATGGTGCTTTTGTGTCTGTGGGTCCCATCGGTATAAGGTGATGTGGTACCTTTAACTTTACAGACTCTCCCTGCTGGGGTGTGGTTGAGACAGAGGAGAGGTCTGGCTTTAATCGCTTCAGTTTTCCAGACCCTGGGGTCTGAATTCCTTGAGGAAGGGATTCCACCTGAACTGGGCCCCACCCCTCTCCTGAGGAAGGCACAGGCTCCAGACAAACACTCAGACAAGCTTAATTCTGCCCCTGCCTGTGGAAGTTGGAGCCTGAGAAGCCCTGCAGTTGTATCCAAAGAACCACAGCCACAACAAAGAAAAAGAAAAATCCTTTTCAGGACCCCCATTTCTTGGATTTGCCAATCAAGAGCTTAAGTTTGTATGTTTCTTTATGTATTTCCAGGTCCTTTATGCCCCCTCCTTTCCTTGAGGGTCCAGACCCTTTCAAGTATTTTGTGCTATCCAATCTACAAAACCTCTGGCTTTTTTTTTCTTTTTCTTTTTTTATCAACCCTGCCCCTCTGCAGTGGGGCAACACCAGCAACCTCAGCTTTTACTAGAGGTTCAGCTGAGCTGGGGGTTTATTTTTAGTAGTCAGAATTTGTTCATTAATTCCACAGTTGGAGCTTGGTTGTGCTCAGCCCCTGCTGTTAGTAAATTCTCTTTCCTATTCCCTCTGGGAAGCAGCCTGTGGGGGAGGGGCACCAACTACCTCAGCTTGGGGGACTCACAGTTCTGGGTGGGCTTGCAGCTGTTCCAGCTTGCCCAGACTGGAGTATGCTGTGTGTCCGGTCACTGACGTGGCCCCAGCAGTTCTGAACTGTTCCTGGCTATTTAGTACCTGCTCTGGAGGACAAACTAAATCCCACACTTCACTAAGCTGCCATCGTGGCCCCTCATTTTATTGATACTTTCTATTGTTCTTTCATTTATTTAACTCTGCTTTAATCTTTGTTATTTCTCTTCTTTGGTTTCCTTTGGGGTTAGTTGCTGTTCTTTCTCAAGCTCCTCCAGGTCAGGAGTTAAGTCCTTGATGTTTATTCTTTCTTCTTTTTTAATATAGGCATTTAGGGCAATAATTTTCCCTCTCAGCACAGCCTTTGCTGCATCTCATAAGTTCTGATATGTTGTATTCTCATTTTCATGTACCTCCAGATAGCTATCAATTTCTCTAGCAATTTCTTCTTTGACTCGCTTGTTAAGAGGGTGTTATTTAATCTCCATACATTTATGAATGTTTTCATTCTTTGGTGGTTATTGATTTCCAGCCTCATTCCATTGTGATCAGAGAAAGTGCTTTGAATAATTTCAGTGTTTTTAAATTAATAGAGACCTGTTTTGTGCCCAGCATATGATCTATCCTGGAGAACGTTCCATGAGCACTATAGAAGAATGTATATCCCGGTGTTTGGGGTGTAATGACCTAAATAGTTGGATTATTTCTTAATCCATTCTCCATCTTTTAATTGATAAGTTTAGTCCATTAACATTCAAAGTTATTACCATAAAGGCATTTCTTGAATCTACTATCTTATCGTTTGGATTTTATTCTTCAGATGTGTCTATTCTTTTTCCTCTTTCTCTTTTTATCCTTTAAGTTATCCTTACTGTTACTTCTCAATTCTGTGCCCTCCTGACCTCCTTATCCTGTCTTTTCCTTTCAGCCAGCAGAACTCCCTAAGGTATTTCTTGTAGGACTGGTCTCTTGTTGACAAATTCTCTCAGCATTTGTTTGGTTATAAAAATTTTAATCTCTCCCTTACTTTTAAAGGGACGATTTGGGTGGGTACAGAATTCTTGGCTGGAAGTATTTCTCTTTCAGGGTCTTAAAAATGTATCATCATCTCTACAGTGCCAGCTGAGTAGTCTGAAATCAGTCTTGTATGGTTTTTTCTTGTACCTAGTACATCGTTTTTCTCTTGCTGCTTTCAGGATTTTCTGTTTCTCTTTACCATTTGACAGACTGATTAGTATGTGTCTTGGGGTAGGCCTGTTTTTATTTATTCTATTTGGAGTTCATTTGGCTTCTTTAATTTGCCTACTTTTGTCTTTTACAAGGGTTGGAAAGTTTCCCCCCATTATATCCTCAACTAATCTTCCTAGCTCTTTCCTCTTCTCTTTTCCTTCTGGGACATTGTTAATTCTTATATTTGTGTGCTTTGTTTTGTCCACATTTCCCTGAGACCCAATTCAAAATTTTCCATATTTTTTGTCATTTGCTCTTTTGTATGTTCATAATTAGGTGTCCTGTCCTCTAGTTTGCTTATTCTTCTGCCTCTTCAAATCTGTTTTTGTGCCTTCAGTATATATTTTTTATTTGGTCTACAGCATCTTCAATCTCTGTGATATCTGCTATTTTTCTATTTATTATTTCAAATTCCTCTTTATGCTCTTCTAGTGCCTTTTTAGAAAATATTTTAATCTTGAGTGTATAGTGCAAAGACTTGAACTTTTATACACACACATGTAACCATCACCCAGATCAAGACACAGAGCTTCAATACTCCAGAAGATTATCTCATGCCCCTTTCCATCATAACTAACTTCTCTCTCCACCACCACCACCAGGTAAGCACTATTCTGACCTCTATGAACATGAGTGAATTTTGCCTGGTCTCGAAAAGCCTGTAAATGAAATGATAAAATAAGCACTCTTTATGTCTGGCATCTTTTATTTAAAAGTATGAGATTTATCTATGTTATGTGTTGCAGTGGGTATTTTTTTATTGCTATGTATAGTATCTTTTAAAATCTAACATTTCCTTCTATCTACATTTTCAAAGCAGAGAATTTGGAAAATATAAAAATGTGAAAATAATTCAAATAAATTACCTAAGCATCTCTTATACAATACTGGGGAGAGTAAAATCCTACAATCTCAATGGAGAGAAATTAGGCAATAGCTTTCAAAATTATGCATTTACCCTTTGACCAGAAATTGCACCTCTAGGGATTTACTTAATGATATACTCTCACATATGAGAAAATAAGCATATACAGGGGTATTTAGTGCAGCAAAGCTTATAATAGCAAAAACTAGAAACAATTTAAATGTTCTTCTGTTGGACATTGGTTAAATAAATCATGGTACACCCATAGAATGTTTTATAATGTAACAGTGAAATATGGTTTTCAATGGCAGCATGGTCAAGATATTAGCTGGAAAGAGATGATTTACTTAAAATGAATAATTGAAGAGAGTTAGAAAGGGTTAAGGGTGTAGCAACAAGGAAGTCATATCCCTAGGCCTGAAGAAGTGCAGGAGAGAATGGTTATAGAAGCCCTTGAGAGCTGTGGTCATTGGTAAAGGGACTTGGCCACTGCCAAGCTATAGCTCAGCAGGGAGGGAGCCAAAGGTAGGATACCCTGACCTCTCTCCTTCCACTCTCTTACCAGATCATCCATTTCTTGCTGATGCATCTTATCTGCCAAACCCAATCAGAAGCCAGAGGGCAAAGGAACCTGTGTGATACAACCTATAAAGATCAGTCTTTTCACGGCATGGAGTAGGGTGGAAAAGGGTAAAGAAAGTGGAGAAGGGTGGAGGCTGAAGCTACAGAGGCAAACAGAATATCCTGCTCAATGACAAGTCATTGTATAAATATCCATTATATTACCTGTCTTCGAATTTTGGACATTCAGATTGTTTTCAGATTTTTTTCTTGTTTATTATAAGCATTCTTTTGATTTAAATCTTTGCATACCTATTTCCACAAGATATATTCTTAGCAGTAGAATGCCTGAGTCCCAATTTGATAGTTTTTTTGGTATTTTTTTATTAATTAAAAAAAATTAACACAACATTTAGAAATCATTCCATTCTACATATACAATCAGTAATTCTTAATATCATCACATAGATGTATGATCATCATTTCTTAGTACATTTGCATCGATTTAGAAAAAGAAATAGCAAGACAACAGAAAAAGAAATAAAATGATAATAGAGAGAAAAAATATATATAAAAAAACAAAGAAAACAAAAGAAACTATAGCTCAGATGCAGCTTCATTCAATGTTTTAACATAATTACATTACAATTAGGTAGTATTGTGCTGTCCATTTTTGAGTTTTTGTATCTAGTCCTGTTGCACAGTCTGTATCCCTTCAGCTTCAATTACCCATTATCTTACCCTATTTCTAACTCCTGATGGTCTCTGTTACCAATGACATATTCCAAGTTTATTCTCTGATGTCGGTTCACATCAGTGGGACCATACAGTATTTGTCCTTTAGTTTTTGGCTAGTCTCACTCAGCATAATGTTCTCAATTTGATAGTTTTGATAAGAAAATCTCCAGAGAGTTTTTTTTTTTTTTTAACAATTTACCCTCCACCAATGGTACGTGAAAGAGCTGGTTTTCTTGCATCCTCGTTAACCCTAAATGTTGTCAATTTTTTCAGCTTGAGGAAAAATTAAATCTTGCTTTTAATTTAATATTTCTTTGGTTAGGAGTTGAACTTAAGATATCCATTTAGAAAAGGAAATGTTTTCATATAGATTATCATGGCGAAGTCATGTCTATTTACTTAGGTTGGATTGTATGATGTGGGAATAGAACTGTTTAAAAATGAACAGAGAGAAACAAGTGCTAGAGAAAACATGGAGAAAGAGCTGTATCTATTCATTGTTGATAGGGAAGCTGAGAGGTGCAGCCGCTCTGGAGGGCAGTATGGTGGTTCCATAGGAGGCTAAGGTGCGGTTGCTATTTGATCCTGCAACCCCATTGCTCGGTATATACACAGAGGAACTGAAAGTGGTGACAGGAATGGACATTTGTACACTTAATGGCAGCAATGTTCACAATTTGCAATGCATGGAGTTGGCCTAAGGGCACAACTGAGGGAAGGAAGGGGGAACTGTGGTAAAAGTATTTTCAATGGACTCCTGAGCCGCTGCCAGAAGGAATGAACTTGTGAGGCATGCAACTAGGTGAATGAAACTTAAGGAAAGTATGTTGAATGAAATGACCTAAACAAAAAGACAAATATTATCATGTTTCACTCACTTGGACTAACTATCATGTACAAACCCAAAGAATTGAAGTCAAAAGCGTGGGTTATCAGGTTGGGGCCTATTGTAAAAGTTTCTAGATTGCAAGCTCATACAACATTCATATATTCAGGAATTCTAAATTCTGAGATACTGAGCTATTTCTGTATAACCTGGTCATTCCCAGAAACTTTAGGTATTTATGTGACACCTGAGACTCAGAGTTAGGGCTCTGAAGCCTTGAAAGTCAGCATTACCCCATACAGTAAGTGTTTAAAAAGTTGAAAAGATGATCAGACTTCGACGAGAGATATGAATGAAGCTGATCTGGATAGGACTAAGGTAAACCAGAATATAGGGTAAAGGATGATATGGCCCATATTTTAAAACTTCAACTTCTATGTGGGACTAAAGGGAGAAATGTTTATTTGGTGGAAAATTTATATTTTTACCTAATTTAACTTGTATAGTCAGGTTAGTTGAAAACCATAAGTACATGGAATTTTGAATAGGTCATGAGTTCTTGTTGGTTTGTACATATGATGCCCCCTATAAATACCAGAGTTTTTGGGCAGAGGATAAAAAAGTATTTGCAAAGTCCCCTGGAGACTGGAGAGAAAGGAGAAAATATTCAACTTTCTCATTTGTGGAATTCCTGATTACTGTTTCTGCAGTGGGGATAGCCAATATAGTAGACTGAGCCCTTGATCTTGGGGTTCACCCCTATGAAATTTATTCCTTCAAAGGAGAAGCTAAGCCTAATTAAAATTAGGCCTAAGAGTCACCCCCAGAGAACCTCTTTAGTAACTCAGATGTGGCCTCTCTGAGCCAACTTGGCAGGTGAATCCACTTGGCAGGTGAATCCACTGCCCTCCCTTCTATGTGGGAAATGACTCCCAGGGGTATAAATCTCTCTGGCAACGGGCGGGGAACAGAACTCCCAGGATGAGCCGGGACTTGGTATCATGGGAATGAGAAAGCGTTCTTGATCAGAAGGGGAAAGAGAGAATTGGGACAAAATAAAGTTTCAGTGGCTAAAAGACTTCAAACAGAGTTGAGAGGTTATCCTGGAGGTTATTCTTATGCATTATATAGATATCCTTTTTTAGTTTTTGGTATATTGGATTGACTGGAGGGAAGTACCTGAAACTGTTGAGCAGGGTTCCAGTAGCTTTTGATTCTTAAAGATGACAGTATAACGATATAGCTTTTACAGAGTGACTGTATGATTGTGGAAACCTTGTGTCTGAGGCTCCTTTTATCCTAGGGTATGGACAGATGAGTAAAATAATAAGGATAAAAATAAATAAGTAATGGGGGGATAAAAGGTAAACAGTTGGGTAGATTGAAATACTAGTAGCCAATGGGGGGGGGGGGTAGGGGGAGATGGAACATATGCGTTTTTTTCTTTTTATTTCTTTTCCTGGAGTGATACAAATGTTCTAAAAAAGATCATGGTGATGAATACACAATTATGTGATGATATTGTGAGCCATTGATTGTATAAAACGTATGGACGGTGTGTGTGTGTGTGTATGAAGATTTCTCAATAAAAATATTTTTTTAAAAAAGAACTTCATTGGCCATCTTGGCTTTGTTAATGTATCACCCTGTTTTGGTACAGAAACTCTGCTCTCATTTATGTGTGGTACCCTCTATCCCATAGATCTTCTGTTTTTCCCTTTCCATACAATAAACCTTCATTATTTTGTGATGATCTTTGCCATGGTTGCTTGACTACAGTTTGGAGAGAGTTGTAGGGGAGTCTAACTCCTTAACCAAATCTTCAGTAGATCTTCATGTTTTAAGTCCCACCTTCACCACCCATCCCTCCTACTTCTAGAGACAGCTGGCACTGCTAGTTCCTGAACTTTCTAGCAGTTATGCAGTGAAATTTGCTTTCGTTTTTTTTTCCTTTGCTTTTTCCTCTGCCAGCTTAGGATTCAGATTTACTTAGGACTGCCTAGTAAGTTACCACTCCTCCATCGGCTTTTCCCCTTCCTCAATTTTGGTGGTGGTGTCTTTTCTTCTGTTCTCTTTATTCTTGTAGGTTTTGCCTTTAAAGTATTTCCTTCTCTATCATTTAAGTGAGGAAGTAGAGCTAAATTCTTTGGCTCAACTCTCCATCTTTTTTTTTTTCACAATGTTGAAAAGTATTTTGTATTGCAGATATTTTCATATGCAATATTAATGGAATTGATATCCCTCCTCTTCCATGATGAAGCCATATTCCTATCTTATAAAAACATTCACGTAAAACCCTAAACATTTTCATGTTACTTTCCTTTTCAGTGCCTGGAGATTTGCTTTGGCTAGATTGTTTATTTTGACCCATGCTTCTTGTTCTTTCATTTTTAGCTTCTCTTTTGGTTTCTCTGCTTTGAACTGCTGGGCACAGTCAACAGTTTTTAGTTCACTTCCATGTAGGGTTGCAGTGCATTGTATATCAAGCTATGTATCGTCCTGTTCCAGTGGATCTTTGAGTTGTGGTACAAGGATGGAAACGTAATGGCAGAATCTTTGCTGCTTTTTCACTGATTAAACTCATAATATATTCATTGTTCCAGTAGTACAGGGCTCACTCAGCCACCTGGAAATGTGGACTGGAAACGAATTTGGTCAACTGCCTGAAAAGAGGCTCCATTATCTTCACAAATTCCTATGGTTCAATAACATCTAAAAATGTCTTCCAATTCATTTAAGATCATTACTTCTTTTGGAGTGTGAGCCTGTGGCCCGTGTTTGAGAAGTGCATTACCACTGGCTCAGTAAGGGTATTGTCCTTTTCTAAAAACCTCATTAACAGTATGCCAGTGGTGGATGTTCCTTTCACTTTGTGCATCCATAATAACACCTTCAGTAAGAAAATCTTGTGTTGTTGTTTCGGTGGTAAGGAAAATCCATTAATTATACTGTCCAATATTTCCAGTAATTCTGCTATGCCATTGTGATGTTCTGTTTCATAAACAAGCCTGTAAAATATATCATGTATCTATTTTCTGATGTAAGCTCTTAAGCCTAAGCATTTTCCATAGATTCTGTGAAGGGTAGTTTTAAGAAAATCTCTCTCGAGATCTTCGCTGTCAAGAGTTCTAAAAGCTGCAACACAAACTTCTGATCAATATATTTCTTCACCATATTAGGTTCGAAATCTGGAGACTCTAAGAATCCTAAGAAAAATTCATAAACAAGCTGTAGGTGAGGCCAGGCTGCTTCTAACGTCGACTAGTCTTCCTCTCGATTGCTCCCGTAGGATTGGAGGAAGGTGGTAATGTTTGAAACATGTTAACCGCAAACCAATGGACCACTTCTGGGTAAACAGGCCCTGTGATCACATTCTGATTGCATGTGTCATATTCTACCATCTCACTTAAAGCAGTTGGTCTTATTTCCTTCCATATTAGGTCACTTTAGTGGACTGGAAACAAAGTCAAAGAGGTCACAACACTGACGTAACTTTTAAATAAAAGCTTCTCTTAATCAGCAAGAGGAACATCTTTTAAAGATGGTAATTTTGAAGTTCTCTGTTATTGCTGGCACTAAACCTGAAAGAATTCTGCCTTTCGTCTTTCTTCTCAATGGGCCGAGGGACTAGGACTTTTATTTACTAGATACTCCTGGGAATCAAGTATCTGGTATCTAGAATCCGATTTTACTATGTTTTGTCCTTTTCCCAAACTTTTCCCCCTTTTCCTTGCTTTTGGTGAATCTCCTCGCTTTTATTCAGCATGTCTGGAGCGGGCCGCCTCCGCGTCGGCCGCACCGCACAGCAGCAGCGCCCCGCCGGGGCTGTTCCCCGCCCCCAACTCGGCGGTCTGTCGCGGGGGTACTGAGTGGCTCGCTGGCTCTCGCTTCGCCTATCCCGGCCCCCAAAGGCTGAGCCGCTGCGGTGGCGGCTTCAATCCTCCATCCTCAACAGAAAGGCCTGCGTTGAATTTTTATCAACCTAGGCAATCCCTGGGTTATGGCTTTTCCTTCCCTCCCAAAATATTGCCTTCATTTTTAGGCTGGGTATTTGCCTCAGTCTCTCTGCCAAGTATGCTTGGTACCTGATGACTTTTGGTGGAATCTGCTCCCTTTGGTTTCTCTCTCCTTAGTTACTTTCTGTAGTCTAAACGGACAAATGCAACCAGGGCTCTTGATAGAGCTGTTCACGTGGCTTTGAGTACATAAGCCATCTGAGCCTTTCTCAGTTCTGTTCTCTATCTCTGGTATGGGTGCATTCCTAACCCATGGGCCAAGTTTCCCCGTGTCCTTTGGACATTTTATTAGAGACTGTTTAGTTGCTCCCAAAAGACTATGATTCATACCTTGGGATTAGTCTCTGCCGTGCGTTGTCCTATACAGGAAGGAGATGTGTTAGGGCCCCCACCTTTTTTGAAAAGAAAGAGAATTGCTCCCAGTTAAAAAAAAAAAAAAAGGCATAGAAGTCATCACCTTTTTTATTTCCTCTATGCTTCATTAAAAATCCTGAGGTGCAGCCATTTGTACATTTATTGATTAATTATTTCATGCCCACTAGATATAGGGTCATGCTTCTTAAACTTTAATTCACCTGTGGGAATTTGGTTAAAATGCAGGTGGTTTAGATTCTGGGGCAAGGCTTGAAAATCTGCATTTCTAATGAGCTCCCAGGTGATGGTGATGCTGCTGGTATGGGGACTACACTTTGAGTAGCATGGATATAGACTACGTGTATTTGGTATTTCCATGTGTATTTGGAAAGGCAGAATTCTTTCAGGTTTAGTGCCAGCAATAACAGAGAACTTCAAAATTACCATCTTTAAAAGATGTTCCTCTTGATGATTAAGAGAAGCTTTTATTTAAAAGTTACGTCAGTTGGAAATTTGGGAGAGAGGGGGGATTTGGGCTTTGTTTAAAAGTATCAAGCATGATTATGTACAAAGAAATAATTACTGTTTAATTTCAGCTCAGTATAGCTCACTATGTTAAAAATAGGATTTGGTCTCAGGTAGTGTGTTAGATATTATAGCTTTTATACCTGGAAATTACTGGAGCTTTCATTAGCCTAATTCCTTTTAGGTATGAGATCTGTTCTTCTGAGATGGAAAAGAGAAAGTGTCATCTCCTTTTGGAAGAGGTAAAGGGAGGAAAGGACAGAGATAACACAGAGGATGTTAGGATGGACACGAATCAACAAAATTATTTAAGTACTCCTCAGAAATTTATTTAAGGATTAAAGCAGTATTTCCCAAACTTTAGAGTGCATAAGAATCACCTATTTTACTTGGGGAAAATGCAGAGTACTGGGACCTGTGCCCAGAGGTTCTGATTCAGTAGGTCTGGATTGGGGAGGGCAGCAAGAATTTGAATTTTTAACAAACATTGTAGGTAAATCTGATACTGGATCCCTAGGATCAGTTTTGAGAAATGCTACATCAGAAAGATTGGTAGTTGTCTCTGGAGAAAAACAAAACCAATCCAAACATAAAATCAGGTAAATATTTCCATCTATTTTGATTGGAATCTTTGAAGTTATTAACAAAGAGAAAGACATCCCTTTGCTCATTAAACAGTTGGATCAAATATCTAGCCATAAATTAGGCAAGCAGCAAACCTTGTATCAGCTCTCTGAAGAAGGGCTGATGGTTACAATTCATAGAGACATAGAATTTTAGAACTGATAGAAATCTTAGAGATTTTAATCTTTTTTTGGCCGTGACCCATAGTAAGAAAATTTTACTTTAGGTTGTGTCTTAGGTAATACTTACACACAGACACACTAACACACACAGACACACACATGCACTTACATAAAACATATGCATAGATTTAATTGAAACAAAAGTTTCCTGAAGTAATATCCTTACAATCTATGATGCACTCTGATATTTTTCTGTTACATTTAAATAAAAATAATTTTGGTCATGATCCATTAAATTATTGCATGACTAATGCCATTTAGAAAACACTGATCTAGTGCAGTTACTTCATTTTACAAATGAAAAACAAGCTTGGACAGGTAAAATGAGTTCTCCAGAATCACACAGCTGTGAATGATAACACTCAGACCGTTTTATCCAATGGTCTTTCCACTATAGTCTACTGTATACTAAATTTTTGTTTTATTGCCCTTAATATGTTATCTTTCAGGACAAAATGTTTTATTTATATCTGCAAAATTGTCTGTACAGCCGGAA
Organism: Tamandua tetradactyla; assembly: GCF_023851605.1. Classification (NCBI taxonomy): domain Eukaryota; kingdom Metazoa; phylum Chordata; class Mammalia; order Pilosa; family Myrmecophagidae; genus Tamandua; species Tamandua tetradactyla. The sequence continues at coordinate 91,495,574 of NC_135328.1, forward strand.
CATTTTCAGTGGTCCGACTGTCTTTTCCCTAAATGAACCACTAGATGGTAGTATAAACTCTTCTGGTGGTAGATTATTTAACTGCGGCAAGGTGAATTCAGATTTGCATATTTTACCTTTATCTTATAATGCTTTATAGATTGGCATAGATTAGTATTTCTGTGTGGATAAACTGTGTTTTATGCCCAGCATGATGAAAGTTTTTTTTTTACAAGTGTGGTGCATTTTGTTATTTGTTGTTTATTTTTTCTTCAGTGTGAAAGACAGATTTAGTAAAAAACCAAAACATACCTACCCCCAGTATTCTTAAAGGGCCCCCATTTGATATTCAATATATTTTTATTTTCTACATTTTTATTTTATAGGACTTTAAAGAATCTTTTTCTATTATTTCTATTATTCTAGATAGAAGATTAAATTTCGTAAGGCATAGGAAGTCTGTGTGAACTTTTTCAGGTTTGATATAAACTGAAATCCCAAACAACTTTATATTAATCATCTCTGTTCTAGTTTGCTAGCTGCTGGAACACAATATGCCAGAAACAGAATGGCTTTTAAAAAGGGGAATTTAATAAGTTGCTAGTTTACGGTTCTAAGGCTGAGAAAATGTCCCAATTAAAACAAGGCTATAGAAATGTCCAATCAAAGGCATCCAGGGAAAGATACCTTGGTTCAAGAAGGCCAATGAAACTCAGGGTTTCTCTCTCAAGTGAGAAGGCACATGGCGAACACAGTCAGTGATTGTCTCTCTGCTGGAAGGGCATGTGGCAAACACGGCATCATCTGCTAGCTTTCTCTCCTGGCTTCCTGTTTCATGAAGCTCCCGGGAGGTGTTTTCCTTCTTCATCTCCAAAGCCCTGGCTGGTGGACTCTCTGCTTTGTGGTGCTGCAGCATTCTCTGCTCTCTCTGAATCTCCCGCTTTCTCCAAAATGTTTCTTTTATAGAATTCCAGTAAACCAATCAAGACCCACCTGGATTGGTGGAAACATGTTGTCACCTAATCCAGTTTAACAACCACTCTTGATTGAGTCACGTCTCCAGCGAGATGATCTAATTACAGATTCAAACATACAGTTTTGAATAGGGATTAGAAGAAATGGCTGGATTTATAAAATGGAATTAGGATTAAAACATGGTTTTTCTAGGGTACATATATCCTTTCAAACCACCACAATCTCCTAGAAAACAATATCAGCATTATGCGTTATTCACTTTTTTTCCCTTGGTTGCAGCAAGGTTGACAGCATAATTTATGCAAGTGCTAGGAGACTTTGAGGGGAGTTGAGCATGAAGACATTGCAGTTTGGGGGGTTTCAGATTTAGACAGGCAGAACAGTTTAGTTCTTCCACAGACACACCTTTCTCATAGTTTAATCTGGAAAAAAAAGAGGGAATCAGATGACTGTCCATAACATTCATTTTTTCTGTTCTTCTTACCTACCCCTACTCCAGTCCACACCCCCACCAAATGGATCCAAGAATGTAGGAAAGGAAAGAGAAGAATAAGAAGTAAAGGAGTATGAAAGAGAGGGGACTTCAGAATAGTTAACCTAGCTAACAAGTGAAAGATTGAATTAAAGCAAATAGAAAGACACATTAGAACACTGCTATTCTTCCCTTCATCCTTCTCCCACAACTTATTCTCCAAAGCAGATTCTGTTTTCTGTGCCATTGTATCATCAGTGCTTACTGCAATTTCTGCTACATTCCAGAATTTGTTGGTTGAGTGGATATGTTTTAGTGGTAGAGCAGGAGAAAAAACTGAATGCTTAATATCACAGGAGTGTGAAAACATATGGAAGGTCTGGGGAATAATGAATAATTCAGGATTGAACGTATTGGGTGTTGGGATGGCTGGAAATAAATCTGGATGAGTAGTCTGCAGAGAATTGGAACTTTATCCTCTGAGCAGTAGGGACCCATCAAGCAATCTTAAGGAAGGGTTGCGCCCATTTTGCCTCTCAGAATTTCAGGATTTTCTGAAGCTTAGAAGAGCTCAAATTCTTTTATATTTTTGTGGTTTAGATCATCTTAAGTCCAAATGTACCCACTTCCACAGGCTACATTATCCTACTGACAATGTTAACTGTTTTATCACTGACACCCGTGATAAAAAGAACACGGTCCTGGATCATATTGAATCCTGGCTGTACTACTCTGAAGCCTTATGGTCTTGGGCAACTGCTTTACTTCTCAGCAGCATGGTTTCTTCATCTTTGTATATTGGCATAACCCAAAGTTGAAATGTTGAAAGCATTCCCTTTAAAAAGGAATAAAATGTATGAGGATTGGACAATTAATTAAAATTAACCAATAGGTAAATTATTAAAACAAAGTTTAGCAAGACTACTGGATGAAGTATCAATATACTAAAATTCATTACATTCCTATACAATAGCAACAATTAGGAAAGGTAAATCAATAAAAGGAAACATTTACAATAGCATCAAGCAATGCTGAGTTCAAGGGATAAATCTAATAAGAGATGTGCAAATACTTTATAGCAGAAATTGCAAAACTTTATTGAAAGACATCAAAGAAAACCTAAATAGAGAAATATATCAGGCTCATGGATTAGAAGAAATGTTATTGTAAAGATTTTATTTAACCCAAGTAATCTATAGATTCAGTACAATTCCAATCAAAATCTCAATTGTGTATTTAAACTTAATGATCCAATTATAACATTTGCATGTAAGTTCAAAGGACCAAGAATGGACAAGCCATTTCTGAAGAAGTACAGGGTTGGGGGACTTGCTTTACCAGAGAGCAAGACTTATAACTTTCTTAGTTCAAAGATAGACAAACTAATAGAACAAAATAGAGAGATAAGAAATAGATGTGTGTTGTGTGCGTGTGTGTGTGTATGATAACTTGAAGCAAATCAGTGAGGGAAAAATAGACTTAAATGATGCTGGGAAAATTGATTATTCATATGGTAAGAAAATAAACTGTAGGTGTACTAGGATTCAAATGTGGAAGAAAAAATCATGAAACTGTTAAAAGCAATGTAAAAAAAAAATCATAATGACCTGGGATAGGGAGGGATTTCTTAAATAAAATACAAAAAATACAAATCACAAAGGAAAATATTTATAAATTCACCTATATTAAAATTTTGAATTTCTGTTTATCAAAAGACAATGTGAGGAGTGAAAATATAAGGCACAAACTTGGAAAAGACATAAGCAACTGATAGAACTGACAAATAGTCAATATCCAGAATATAAACTTTACATATACACATCAACTCAGTAGAAAATTCAGTAGAAAAATGGGCAAAACTTGAACAGGTGTTTACAGAAGAGGGAAACTGATTAGCCAGTTAGCCTGTCCAAAAATGTTCTACCTTAGTAGTCACTAAGGAAATTAAAATTAAAATTAAATTTTAATTTTATTACCATAGTACCATGTCACACCCTTCAGACTTGTAAAAATGTATTACCCTGTCACACCCTTCAGACTGGTAAAAATGTGAAAGTCTAAACAATAAAGTGTTGGTGAAGATAGGGAGCAAGTGGAACAGGTTTACTGTGGGTGCAGTGAACGTTGATACAACCACTTTGGAAAGCAATGTGACATTATCTGTTAAAAGTGTACAGACCCACGATTCAGCAGTCCTCCTCCTGGAGTAACACTTGCACCTTCACTGGGAGACATATTCAAAGCAATGCCCTTCATGGGGATGTTCATAGCAATGCTGTTTAGAATAGCAAAAAAATGGATAGCAACCCAGATGTCCATTGACCCAGATCAGAAAAAAACTGGGTATGCTCACACAATGAAATATACTGAATATTGGAGTCATAATGTTGAACAAAAAATCAGCAGGAAAATAAGTAAAGTATGATGCCACTTAAAAAAAAATAATAACATGTAAAACTAAACTTTGGAGCTATGGTGGTCTACTTTCTCCCACCTGGGAAGAGCCTTTATTTAGAATAAAGCCGACACAGAAGAAAGAATTGCTGGGAGATAGAGAGGAGTAAGGGACAAAGTTCTAATGACATCATTTGAAAACCCGGATCTAGCAATGTCTTAATATTCTCCTTCCCATACAAACTTCCTAAACTATGTGAGCCAATAAATTATCTTATAAAAATATAGGAAGCTAAGTTGAGTTAGGTTTCTATCTCTTGCAACTGAAAGAATCCCAGATAGTACAAGATATAAGGATGTTCAATTACCTAGACAGAAAGTTTAAAAAAAAAAAATCAGAAAGGCAGATACTACTCTGAACTGGATGAACTGAATGTAAACATGCTCTCTCCCACATCATATGCTAATGAAGGGATGTAATATAGTGAAACAGTTCAGAGTTCAGGATAAAGAGTCCTATGGACTCCTTACATGTCCTTACTCAATTACCTCAGGCAAGTAACTTCACCTTTCTGATCCTTAGTTTCATCATCTGTATGTGGAGATAATCTCAGAGTTATCGTAAGTATTAAATAAGAAACCACGCATAAAGTCCTCAACCAATGGCTGGCATAGAGTATGTTAACAAATGATGGTTATTTTCATATGTAATTGTGATAGTTATATCCAAGCTCATTAAAATTTTTAACATCTCTCATAAACAATTCTTTGGTTGAAAGATTTACTTAGGGTCGCTGAGATCAAATGAGGATACTTCTTCATTGTCTCACAGTGCCTTTTTCATGATAGCACAATACCAGCAGCACAAGACTAATTGTTAGTATTATACTGATGTGCAAAACCCAGGAATGAGGCCGCAGGCCTCCAGGAATGTTCCATGAAATGAGAACAGGCCAAGACGAAGGATCCGTACTTTTGGGAGGCAAGTTTTATTTTCTATGGCCATACGGCTCAGCCGAGTAGCCTCTGAAAGTCTGAGCCCTGACCAAGAAGTTAACATCAGTTTTTATAGACAGGATGACATGTTAAAGACAAGGTAAGCGATTGGCTGGTTTAAGCTGAGAATGGCCCAAAGCTGAACTGTTAAGGGAGGGATCCCCACCCCAGGGATGTCTTATCTTGCTTACTTGCAGTTTCACCAGTTCCTGAAGGCTAGGGGAGGGGGTTTCCATCCCAGGAATGTGTCTTATCTCACTTGCCTGCAGTTTTACCTGTTCCTGAAAGTCAGGAGAGGGGGTTTGGAGATTTTCCATAGAGAGCACAGCTGAACCAGAAAGGGGCGGGGGGAGGCCTGCCTGCTACATTTCCCCCCTTTGATGCTTACCCCAACTTTTAGGGAGGGATTATAGCATCATTTATATTTCTTTTTTTTTGCTGCAGGTATTGGTATGTCCCAATCTGAGCTGGGCATGGGAAACAATGTAGCCATGCAGGGTTTAGGCTCCTGTGAAGTTGGGGGGGTGAAGGTCTGTGCCCTCCCTCTGTTGGTCAAGTTTTCTCCTGATGGCCCCTTTGCAACTGTGCCTGTCTTAGGTTGTTCCTCCCCTGAGGAATCTTACCCGTCTTTGGCTAACCAGCCGTCTTCCGGGGCCAAGCAGGGTGATGTGAGGTGTGCAAGTGAGGGAGTGGCAGTAACTCCTGAGAGGGTCTGATCTGTCTCTTTGACAGCCTATGCCCTCTGGCCTCTATGCCCAGCACCTGCTTTGGGGTTCCTTCACCTGCTGGTGGGGCATTAGCTTTGGTTACATATTTTTGGGAACCCATGTGAGGGCTTAGCTCATAACTTTGGGCAAGAGATAAAGTTAGCACCATCTCTCAGGAGGCCTTCACTGTTTTTATCATCCTAGAGTAGCAAAAACAGCATTACTGAACCTGGCAAGGTAGGATTATAGTATACTGGGGGATCTTTCCTTAGGGTGCATACAGAATAATTCAAGTTTGAGAAATGCCCTGGCATGAATACTGGTTTTAGTTGTTTTTTTTTTTTTTTTTTTTTTTTTTTTTTTTTTTACCTTTTTCTAACATAGGTAGTCTTGAGGCATGCCTGGCATGCATTATTCCCCTTGGGAGGGCTTATGACCTGCCAAGCAGAAGCAGAGGAGTGAGGTGCATGGTGCTGGCTATGGGGAGTGCTGCAACAGAAATGTGCAATTAGCCTCAGGGAAGGAATGGAGACACACACTCTGGGCAGTGGCTTGGAAGTGGAGGAAGTTACCTGGGTAAGAGGGATTCCATTAAATTAGAGTAAAGTTGGTTTTCGGGAAGAACTCCAGGAGACTTAATTCCAGGAGGGCTAGAACTGCTAAACGAAAGACAAATGCAAAGAGCAAGAAAAGTCAACTAGTTCACAGACCTGGCAGGCTGGGATGTCCATGTGTTGATTCTTTAATCTTCAGCCATGCGTAGACCAGTCATCTTCTGGGGTGACTGAGGCAGGGCTTGGAGGTCTCCTCAGGCTTCAGCTGTGCGTTGACTATCTGCTTCTAGTGAGCTAGAGCAGGGCAATGACGGTCATTCAGACCTTAGTTGTGGGCTGGTCAGCTGATCTCAGCTGCGAGGGAGAAAGGCTCAGTGGCTCCCAGAGGATGATGTGTCTCAGGTGTTCAGAGTCAGGGGTGACTCCCAGGGTGGTCTGTGGTGTCCCTTTTGACCTGAGAGTGGTGACTTCATAGGATAATCTTCACGACTTTGACAGCTGTTGGGGTTACTAAAACAGCACGGTAAGGACCTTACTACAATCATTCAGGCTTTGTCCCACATTCTTCATTCTGCAACAGCCATCGTTTCATGGTATAACAAAACTATTCTTCTTTTCCTCTCAGCAAAAATAAATCTTTTATATCCTTTATATTCAAGTTACCACCTCAAGCAAATATTTCATCATATACAATTACTATCAAAATCAAATTTGTTAGAATAATGTTCAATACCCAAAACACTTCAGTTAATGCACATCTGAAACCCCAACATACAAAAAAAAAGATTTTTTTTTTTTACAAAGGTTGATGGCACACATTAAGATTTTTTTAAAAACTGTATGGATAAAATTTGCAAGCCAGGCATTTTGTAATATTAAACAGATTTTTCAATTGAAAATATGAAACAATCCAAATTTATGATTATAACTTGGCTTACATTTTTTTATTTCATTATTTATTTACCTCATCTCTTTTTATATTTATATTGGGCTACATGGACTGTGGCTCTCTCAACTATTGATTGATAATTAAATCAATTTCTTCAAAACAAAATTTTGATTCTGCAGCATGGACAGTTTTTCCTGTAATTCTACTAGTTGTTTTTCATAATTCATTTTTCTTTTTTCAGAGATTGCTTGATTTTTCTGTTCATACATATTTCTATATTCCATTAACATAGCCTAGCCATATATATATATTCCAATTATTTTTTTCCCTTTTTCTAATGGTATGCTTTCTAGACACAGAACAACCCAAATAGGCTTTTCCTGTTTAATTTTATTTCCCCAATTTTTACAGAGTTCTATGCATTTTGCTCATTCCTCTGCAAGTGAGGGGTAAGGTAAATTATCCCATCCTGGGATTTCTTGTTTTTTTTACTTTCAGGTTAGAGGACCTTTCTTCTTTAAAAAAAATGACATTTCTCCTAATTTATTTTAATTTATTAATTAAATAATTTAAGTTAATAAATAAATAAATAAATTTAAATTTATTTATTAATTTAAAGCTTTTGGCTTATTGTTAATTTCCTTCAAGTAAATTTTGAAGAGGGGCTACTGACTTAAAAATTCCCAGATGTTTTAAAGCATTAGAAAGTATAACCCAGGGATACAAAACATTTAAATTTAAAACATTCTGCATACAAAAAGATAAGAAACTGGCAACTTTAAATTTATCAAGAACAGTTCTAATGAAGCATTATAATATTTAGAAGAACATACTCCACATTTTCTGCACAATTTTTTTTAAAGCTTGTCTTATTGACCTTCACCACTATGAAGCTGTGCTGAAATGCGAATCCTGTTTGTAATGCCAATTTTGTGCACGAAAGGCAACATGATATTTGTGGCCATTTGATTTATACGTTTGGATTTGTGGGTGACACAGACCTCAGTGATACAAAAACAGATTTTATTAGGAAAGTAATTAAAGAAAATAATTAAAAGAATCTTTAAAAATAAAGCATAGTTACATCGCCAGATGAGATGGCATCAACACCTGAAGAAAAGTGCTGGAGCGTTTCAGAAGCAGCATTTCAATTCTCATTAGTAAAAATCTATAGCAATTTTAGGGACAGTATTCAGGGTCTCCTTAGTTAAGATCCATAGCAGAGCATAAGATTTTAATGAGGTGCTCTCCCTCTTTCATAAGATTCTTTTCTCTTTCCCCCTTTTATGATATCTTCACATAATGGTGGCCAAATTCCAATTAGCTTATGGAACCAGGCCCAGTTTGGTCCTCTGGGAACTGGTTAGGGACCAAGAGGAGCTTCCTGGGACCTAGGTATTTTTATTAAAGTGCACCTCCTTCTAGGAGGATAGCCAGTTCTCCCAGCTAGAGTGCACATTCTAATTGTTTTGTTTGTTTGTTTTCCACCAAGGTCACGCAATGGCAAGATTAATGGAACAGAACAGATTCTCTTCATGAGATAAATTTTAAAACCCTTACATAGATGTTTTCCTCTTACTCTGAAATGTGAAAACTTTAATTTATAAGACAGAGTAATGATAAGCTGTAATACAAGAGATTTTTTTTATCCTCCTTAAAAGTGGTTTATTTTAATTTATACAGTTTCCGAAGTCAGTCAGGGGTCAACTTGGTTTCCCAGCCACTAGTAAAGCTTTCTCAAAGTTAGAACTCATGTACAGGGTTGCTCACACTGAGCATATGGGGATTGCCACAAACTTGCAGAATCTGAACTCACTCATGGCCTGGTGCACAACCCAGGACTTCGTCTCATTCACACAATTCCACACACACTCCAACACCCCCCCCGCACCGCCCTTCCCAGAACCGAACCTGAGGACTTGTTTCCCTTGGTCCTCCAACTGGAGACTGGTACTTGGATAGCCTCTGGGAGTTGATCAGGCTCCCCTTCCACTCAGGCTCCCCTTCCACTCAGGGTCCCCTAGCCTTTTACAAGTGGGCTGAAACTGATGCACCTGGGTGCTTACCAGACAGATGGGCAGTGCTCCCAGGAACCTGGTTCCAGAAACTGTCCCAGATCCGTTGCCTCTTTGGTGGTGACAGGTGTCCCATCCTGGGAGGTCAGGAATCCTGGATGGGTAAATGCACTGCAGCTGGCACTGGATTCCGTTGGGTCTCTGGTCCAGGTTCCCCCACCGCCGCAGGTGAGGGAGGTGTTACTACACCATCCTTATATCCTTGATGAGCCCCCAGAAATGTAATGAGAAAACCAGGAAGGAGGCCACAGGCCTCCAGGAATGTTCCACAAAATTAGAACAGGCCGAGACTAATGATCCATAGTTTCGGGAAGGAAATTTTCTTTTCTATGGCCATAGGTCTCAGCCAAGTAGCCTCTGAAAGCCTGAGCCCCAACCAAGAAGTTAACATCAATTTTTATAAGACAGGATGACATGTTAAAGACAAGGTAAATGATTGGCTGATTTAAGTTGAGAATGGCCTAAAGCTGAACTATAAAGGGAGGGGTCCCCATCCCAGAGATGTCATCTTGCCTACTTGCAGTTTTACCAGTTCCTGAAGGCTAGGGGAGGGGGTTTCTATCCCAGAAATGTGTCTTATCTCACTTGCCTGCAGTTTTACCTGTTCCTGAAGGTCAGGAAAGGGGGTTTGGAGGTTTTCCACAGAGAGCACAGCTGAACCAGGAAAAGAAAATTATGTCCCTCGGTTTATATTCCTATCATGGTTTTGTCATTTCAATGCCCAAAAGAATATTCTGACGTATACATCATCCTTTGAGGATTAAATTGTCAAAATCATAACAAGAAACAAAATGGCAGGCAAATATTTTAGTGTCTGTGTATATCTCTCAACAGGTGTGCAGGATATTTAGAAGTATAAGACCTTCACAATCTTCATGGAGCCTATTATTTTAACTGTTTTACTCTTTAAAACTTGTCTGAATCAAAATGGAACAATTTAAAACCTCGTGTAATAATTTAATGCCAAAATTTGTGGTTCAGTCTAAAAAGTAGTGACATAGGAATTTACAGAGTCTCACAATGATGGGGGGTGTATATAATACTCACAGGCAGGAAGTGGAATTTGAGCTGGGCCCTGAAGTTTTTATGAAAGGATGAAGGGGTAGGGAGAGGAATTTGGAGCAATTGCAAAAATATGCTGATGATTGATACAATATGAACAAAAGAAAAGATGAAGTAGTAATGAGTCTCTGGGTCCTCACTGCCTTACTGGAAAGAAGAATGTGTGCTGAGAAAGAAGAGGAAGAGAGGATGTGGCCCAGCTGTGAAGGATGGAATGGTCCCAATTTATTTCATAAATAAAAATGAAGCCACTGAAGTTTTTGAATGCAGAGATGGATGTGGAAGTCATATAACAAAAGTGGTGCTTAAGGAAAATGAATTTGTGCAAGTGGATTATAAATGAATTATAAAGAGGGCAAGGTCCAGATTAAGGCCATTGCTAGACCATATGGCACCTTAGTGCAAAGTAGAAAATGGTGTCCCTCTCTGGGCTGTCTCTATCCTCACGCTAGGATGTAGAGTTTGGTGAGCTGATGCTGATAGCAGCTTTTTTTTTCTAAATGCAACTTTATTGAGACATATTATATATTCATATGCCAAGTGTAGAATTTTGAACATTTTCATTGCCCCCCAAAATATATAAAAATTTGAATAAAAATAAACGTAAAAAAGAACACCCAAAGTATCCCATACCCCCCATCTCCCTACTATTTATTTATTTATCATATTTTTTTTCTTACTTATCTGTCCATATGCTGGATAAAGGGAATGTTAGCCATGAGGTTTTCACCATCACATGGTCACACCTTAAAAACTATACTGTAGGAGATAGGATTAAAATAAGACCTGTAGAATTAGTTGGGAATAGATGGCATTAGGGTGGTGTCAGCAGTAAACTGTGGAGATTGTAATCTGCTTTATGTTATCTGATTTATGTGGAACAGTCTGGGAGGAAGAGAATGTTTGTTTACCCCAAATGGTTATCTTAAGTATGAAGGAAGAGCACTGAAAGATAAGTACTCTGTTCCCTCAGGAAATGCATGCAAGCCTTTTGTCATCCTGCAGTATATAAACAGGATCTGGTTAAGAATAAAGTTGTCTGTTATCATTGATCTTCAGACCCCGTGATCCTGTCTCTTTCTTGTCATTCCTTAATATCCTTTGAGCTTCAGTTCTGTAGGAAGCAACATCTAGCACCCAATGTGGGGCTTGAAGAAGAAGACTCCAAAACAATATCGAGGAACCAAGGAAAAGTCTCTGTTAGAAGGACGTTTGTCCAGCCGATAAAAGAGGACTCGAGTCATATTGGTAAAGTAAGTCATATTGATAAGTAAGCATTTTCCTTGTAGCATCAGGATAATAGATAATCACAATGGGTGGCTGGAGGAGTGTGTTTGTGTGTTGAAAACATTGTTAGAAACTACTGGGGTTGTTGTTAAAACATCTGAATTATTAAGCTTATTCAGTCTCATTCAAAAACATTGTTATTGATCTCACCCTGAGAGGGTCATAATTGAAAGGTTTAGGAGGCGAAAGGGTGAGAAAGAAGAAAGGTAGGCCAGGAAATTTAAAGTGGGTGAGTTTATTTCTGTGCTCCTAGGTAGAGTTCACTGAACCCAAGATGGAGAGAGGTGAGTCTGCCCGTGGGCTTTGGCACAGGCAGCTTTTAAGGATGGAGGTCAGGTGATGTCGGAAGGGGCAGTTAGTTCATTAGTTCCGGAAGTCAGGTTGGGAGGCGCGGCACAGCCTCTGCAACTCCAGTTGCAGTGTCCTTCCCCGTTCCCCTGACCTAACATTCCAGCCTTTTTGTGATAATAGGGTGCTGAGATCTTTCTGGCTACTTCCTGCTGTAACGGGGTGGTGTGGGGTTATAGGCCAGAACCGTCATAGCCAAGGGAGTGGGGAGGCTGGCTGTAGGAATCTGGTGAGGAAGGCAGGTGATGATAATGATGCAGGAGCATTTGGTTGACTGCTACCTGGGACAGTTCCTTCATGCATCACTGAAGGAAGTTGAGGAGGCAGGGAGCTAGGAGAAAAAAGAGACAGATTAGGATAACTGGTCCTAGTAGTGGGAAGAGCCATGTCGCCAGAGGAGAAGAAAACCAGCTTAAGGCAGAGTTGGCTCCTTGTTTTCTGTGGTAGAGATCATCTCTTAGTTTGTTTAGGGTTTGAATATTTTGTTCCACCAGACCTGACTCGTTGACGTAATAGCAGCATTCCTCTTGGAGGAATATACATGTTCCTCCTCTTTTGGCTGTCAGCAGGTCTAAGGCCCATCAATTTTGAAGAGTTACCTGGGCTAGTGAGGTGAGTTTGTAAGAACTTGAGAGTTTTGCCGCGCAAAGGAGGACTCCAAGAGACGTTCTCTCATGCAACATGCAAGGGGTTTATTTACCACACATGCGTGGGGCTCACTGAACACGCAGGAACAGAGAGCCCCGAACCTGGGTTTTGGGAAGCCTTTTGAGGGCCAGGATAAGGGTGTGGGGTTTGAGGGTTGAACATTAGTTACAGGTTCTGCTTTATGCAGGAAGTAGATAATGAACATTTTGCAAGAAGCAGATAACAAACATTTTTCGTGCATGAGTCATGGGAGCTGCTTCTTGCAAGAAGCAGCTGTCTTGTGCAAAACTCCCTTACTCAACCTTCTCAGTTGCATTCTTAGATAAACTTTCTCTGGCAGTTACAACCTTGCATAACCAAGGCAGCAGAAAACCTTGCATAACAAAGGCAGCAGATAACCGCCCCTGGGAAGTCCCGGGTTGTTTTAGCCTGATGGGGCCCATAACTCTTTTCTTTATAAAATCCTTCTTTACATAAGAAAAGTTAGCTACTGTTAAGTTTTATAAAATCCTTCTTTACAAGTTGGGATTGTAGAGAGGAGAGGGATACCTGTAGTCGAGTTTTGAAGTTTTGAGAGGTTAAAATATTGTGTCCCAGTGCCCCTCCCACTGTGGCTGAGGCTGCAACTGAAGCAATTAGGCTGATGCCTACTAGGATAGGAAGAAAGACAGCCCTTTTTGAGGCAGTAGAGGGCAGTAGCCAAGTCAGTTCAGACTCCCCATAGAGGGTCAATTGAGGAACAATAGTTACCAGGAAGCATGGTCCTGGGGCAGTGGAGTTAAGGCACTTGGTAAGAGTTCCATTACACCAGAAATATTGTCCTTTTCCCTTGAACTGGTTAATGATGGGCGGTAGCCCTTTCTGATGGATTATGGAGATGGGAAATTGTGGCCGAGATGGGAACGAGGATGGATCTTTTAATCAGATGAGAACTGGTTTATGATGGGAAGCTATAAGGGGGGTGGAGGTATTCCACACTTCTGGGTTTACTAGGTGAGGTGGTAGGGGAGGAGCAGGAAGGGTGGAACCCTGAGTGGAGGTGGAGGCCACACATAAGGGTAATAGTAAATTTGTTTGAGGGTTTTTTATCCAGTGTAGTGAGGCTCCTAATTTGGCGAGATCTTGCCCCATTAGTGGGCTGGGGCAAGAAGGCATTACTAAGAAAGAATGCGTAATGGGGTACCCTTCTATTAAACAGTTAAGCAGTCCAGTAGTTAAGGGGTGTGAAGCCATCTATGCCCATAACCATGACCTGGGAAGGAAGGAGTTGACCTGAGTAAGAGGGGAGGATGGAAAAGGTAGCCCCTGTGTCCACTAAAAATGATGTGGACTTACCCACTACCTTGATTGTTACCCTGGGCTCGATGAAGGTGACTGGGGTCGCTGAGACAGGGAGTTATCAGTTGTCAGTGGCCAGGCCCAGGACTGCTAGCAGTGGGTTAGAGGTTGGAAGGACGACCTCTCCACGGTCAGGTGCCAAGGGGAAGTCACTTTTCCAATGTCCCTTTGTACCACACAGAGGGCATAGTCCCTTGGGTGGTCAAGGATTGGGGCACTGGCGGGACCAGTGTCCATCGAAGCCACATTTGGAGCACTTTTCTTGTGGTGGATTAGTCGTAACTGGCTTTTTCTCCATTGAAGTGAGCTGCAGAGCCGCAGTCAGGGATTGAGTTTGTAAATTTGCCTTTTGGTGGTCCCAGGATTCCTTTTCTGCTTTCTCTAGTTCATCACGAGTATTAAAAAGTTTAAAGGCCGTGTTTACCAGGTCACGGATAGGGGCCTGAGGACTGTCCTCAATTTTTCTAAGTTTACGCCTTATATCGGGAGCCAATTGGGATATAAAGTGTGTGGCTAAAACAGTTTTACTAGCCTCTGAGTTGGGGTCTAGATTCTGGAATTCTTTAGTATATGTAGTTGGGTCATTGGAGAAGGAGCCCAACCATTTTTCAATGTGTGAAAGATCAGCCAGAGGCCTGAATTAACCCTTCAAGTCCCACAACCTTCCAGAAGGGACAGAGTAAAGTACTTTTTGAGCGGGTATGGGAGCTTATGGGTGAGGTTAGTGAGGAACTAGCCAGTGGCAGAAGAGCCTAAGCAGGGGGTGAGGGGCATGCCGGTAATGTGAGAGCCTTTGGAGTAGAAGGAGGAAGGGAAGGATAAGATGATGGCGGGTATATTGGGAGAGGGCTTCTGTGAGCAGGTGTAGAAAAGTGGCCAGGTTTTCATTAGGACCCTGGGTAATTTCCCTTAGCTTATGGAAGTTTACTATTTTATGTGAAGGTTTCTGCATGCCTACTATGAGGCATGTAAGTATTTTGTCCTGTCTAGTCCACCCATTTCTTCCCGCTGGAGTGTCAACCTGATATTCCCACCCTGGCTCTTGGTCTGGCACTGCCTTGGCCCCTACCGGCATGGTGTGGTTGGTTGTATGCACCTGGTTAGCATGAGCCCTGGCCGCATTGAAAATGCGGTCCATTTCATCTGTAGTTAGGGAAGAAGAGCAGATTACATGAATGTCATGCCAGGTGAGGTCGTAAGCATTAGCTAGATTCTGGAATTCTTTAGTATATGTAGTTGGGTCATTGGAGAAGGAGCCCAACCATTTTTCAATGTGTGAAAGATCAGCCAGAGACTGAATTAACCCTTCAAGTCCCACAACCTTCCAGAAGGGACAGAGTAAAGTACTTTTTGAGCGGGTATGGGAGCTTACGGGTGAGGTTAGTGAGGAACTAGCCAGTGGCAGAAGAGCCTAAGCAGGGGGTGGGGGGCATGCCGGTAATGTGAGAGCCTTTGGAGTAGAAGGAGGAAGGGAAGGATAAGATGATGGCTGGAATACTGCCAGAGTGGGGGGAGGAAGAGGGGAGTAAGATGGCAACTGGAGCGCCGCTGGAGGGAGGGGAGGGTAGAGCGAGGGAGAAGAGGATAGTTTCCCAAGATGCGGTGGTGGCCCTGGTCTTTTAAAGGAAGATGAATCAAGGGGGTCAGAAAAGGAGGAAGTTTCATCAGAGAAAAGTGGGGATTTGGTAGTTTCCTTGGCTAGGAGAACCTGAGCCGTAGAGCAGGAGGTACAAAGGGAGGGGCGGGAGCATAGAAGGGAAAAAAGCCTGGACATAAGGAATTTCAGCCCATTTGTTGTTCCTCTGGCAAAAGTTGCGGAGGTTCATAAGGATATTAAAATTGAAAGTCCCATCCTCAGGCCAATGAGAATCATTATCCAGTTGATATTGGGGCCAAGTCTTTTTACAAAAGTAAGTGAGGCATTTTGGCCAGATGGTTGAAAGTAAATCCAGTGTGGACAGGTTTGTCAGAAGACAACCCAGAGGAGTGTAAGGTTTGTTTTTTGAGGACTTATTGCCCATATTGATGGGTCTCAAAGGACAAAGGACTGGCCCAGGGGATGTCGGCATCCCAACACCCTGAGAGAGTCCTCGGAGCTATTATGAGTGGGGGCTCATCTCCCCAGGGGACGTCTCACCCTGGTTTGAGGCCCTTTCAGGTCCTGGACCTGAATTTGGGAGGGAAATGAGAAGCGGGGCGTTCCCACAACTTCTCAAGTCCTGGGAAAGGGAGTGAGGCTTACGGGTGTCCTTGTTCACCTCAGCCTTCAGAAGAGAACCTGACGTGAATTCACGATTTTGGAGAGTAATTTATGGACAGGCTGTCTTGGAATTATGAGACCTGGCAGCAGGGCTAGGAGGGAAGGGACTTACCCAATCCATGGTGGATGCAGTGGTGGGCCAAAGGATCCCTTGTCACTGGCTATGTGGAGGAAGGAGGAGAGAGGAAGCCAGGGCACCCCTGGCCAGATGGGCAGCACCCGTGCTCCTCTCCCAGGTTTTGGCACCAAGATGAAAGGTTTAGGAGGCAAAAGGGTGAGAAAGAAGAAAGGTAGACCAGGAAATTTAAAGTGGGTGAGTTTATTTCTGCACTCCCGGGTATAGCTCACCAAACCCAAGATGGAGAGAGGTGAGTCTGCCTGTGGGCTTTGGGGCAGGCAGCTTTTAAGGATGGAGGTCAGGTGATGTCCGGAAGGGGCAGTTCATTAGTTCCAGAAGTCAGGTTGGGAGGGGCGACACAGCCTCCTCAGCTCCAGTTGTAGTGCCCTTCCCCATTCCCCCGACCTAACAGTAATGTTTTGAATTTAAAACTATGGTGTTTAGTTATGAAGGCTCTTCAGAGGGCTTATCAAAAAGGGGAGACTGTCCCATCATCAGTGTGGTCCTTGTATCACCAAATAGCTGCAGCCTTAGATCCCTTACAGTCTGAAAGTGAAGATGGGGAAACTGTGATTTTTTTCCCGAAAAAGCATGACTGCGACTGCAGGTATAAATGAAAAGGGAATAAAACCTAACGAGGAGGATGGTGTAAGGACAGATGAGGAAGATGTTGAATCTATGCACTCTCAGTGTTCTTCCACCACAGCCCATACCAAACTTTTCTTAAATAAGGCTAGTTCCACTTGCCCTCAAGACTTCCCAGACTTTTATCAAACAAAAGCTAATAGCATGTCTACTTTACATCAGCAAAATACCATATTCCCTGCACAAATTTGCAATCCACCTTCTGCCCCTATGCCCAGTTCCTTAATTTCACAGCCTCCTCAGAATCTGTATTTTATAGGTACTGGTGATTCAGCTATATATATGAACCATGTAACAGTACCAAAGCCTATACCCAAAATACCTATAATGAAATGTCTACTACAGGGATCTCAGCAGGGGATTTGGAGGCAGTAAAACATTTATTAGCTTTTCCTGTGATAGTTAATCACTTGCCTCCTGATCAAAATAATCCTCAGGGTGCTTCAGAAATTCATCATAAGCCCATTCCTTTTAAATTGTTAAAAGATTTGAAACAAGCCTTGTGCTCAGTATGGAGTGAATTCTCCATATTCTACAGGTTTAGTCCAAGGCATGGCTCGTGTTGATAGATTAATTCCTTGGGATTGGGAGATGCTAGCCAGAACTGTTTTAAGTATGGCTGAATTTTTACAATTTAAAACCTGGTGGACTGATGAAGCTAATCAATTGGCTAGGAGAAATGCTAATGAGCAACCTCCAGTGTTAATAACAGCAGAACAAATCATGGGCACTGGCCAATGGGCAGGTATTGAAAGACAGTTACAATATGATGATAGAGCTATCAACCAAGTCCGAATGGCCTGCCTTTCAGTTTGGCAAAGAATTTCTGCACCAGGACAGCCTGCTTTAACTTTTGCTAAAGTAATTCAAGGAAATAATGAGCCATATGTTGAATTTGTGGCACATGATTCAAAAAACCATGCAGGTACCTGAAGCCTGTGATTTAATTTTAATGACATTAGCCTTTGATAGTGCTAACAGTGAGTGTAAAAAGGTTATTTGACCCGTTAAAACTGCCAGTGGTTCCACACAGGACTATATAAGAGCCTGTCAGGATATTGGTGTTGTGGGGCACACCAAAAGAGAGACCACACAATTTAAATTGCAAGCCAATCAGGAGTCTTTATTAGCCAGCGGGTGACTGCCTCAGAAACCTCTGAGAAGAGATTCAGAGAGCAGCCCCGATAGATTCTCCGAGTTAGCTTATAAAGGCTAAAACTACATCTGAGTTCATAGCTGAGAGCAAGCAAGCTTGACCACAGAAGCAGAAAAATGCTGTTAGCTCATGCCAAACTACATCCTGTTCCTTCCATTTCCTACCATTTGTTTTATTGTTTTTGGTAAGTTGAGTCAGTTTTAACTTTTGGGAACTTTCCACCCTAGTTGTTTTGGGGATTTGTCATTGTGTTGGGGCCTGATTTATAGCTCCTGTTTCTGTTGTGGTTGGGCCTGATTTATAGTTCCTGTTTCTGACCCCCACAGTTGGGTCTATTTCTCATCAAATGGTGGTATTGGCAGCTGCCATGAAGTCTAACTTGAATCAAAAGAAAGGATATTGCTTTAAATTCAGAAGATTAGGGCACTTTCAGAAAAACTGTAAATCCTTTCATGTTAATAATCCCATCCCAACTAAGAAATTGCCTCCCAAATTGTGTCCTATTTGTCAGAAGGGCTTTCATTGGGCTAATGAATGTCATTCTAAAATACATAAAAATGATAATCCATTGAAAGGATCGGGAAACCGTTTTGCAGGCTTAGCTCAGGGCCCCAGGACAAACAACATGAGCCAAGCTCCACAGACACAGTATCCTGTCAGCAACAGCAAAAATTATGCATCCTAATCTTAGAATTAAAAGCTGCAACTCACAGTAGTGCCACAATAGATCTATCAGCAGCTGAGGATATTTTACTTCAACCTGAAATGGGTATTCAATTAATTAGCACTGGAGTTTCTGGCCCTCTACCCAACCATACTGTTGGCTTAATAATTGGAAGAGTGGTTTAACTAAGCAGGGTCTATTAATACAAAATGGTGTAATTGACAGTGACTATAAAGAGGAATTGAAAATTATGGCTCAACCTTTACAGCCTTTTCAAATTAAAACTGGACAATGCATTGTTCAGTTACTACTTTTACCTTATCATGTTCCTCCTTCTCTGCCCTTTAACCGTCAAGGAGATTTTGGGTCAACTGGAAATGAAATTTATTGGCAAACATTTATTGGGGATGACCGCCCAGAAATTACTATTACTATTAAAGATAAAATTTTTCTGGGATTGATTGTTACGGGAGCTGATGTAACTATCATAGCTAAAAGATATTGGCCCCAAAATTGGACATTAAAAAAAGTACCTACTGTTTTTACCAACACAGGTACCATGACTGATATTTATCAAAGTACTAAAACATTTGAGGTAATCAGCCTGGAAGGACAAAAATCAACATTACAACATTCCATGGCAGACGTCGGTTTGAATCTCTGGGGTAGAAACTTGCTTTCACAGTGGGGAGCATATATACACATTCCCCACTTATCAGATAAGGCAGAAAAACTATACTTGAAGATGCAATTTCAAAACACTAGGCAAACAAGGGATTATCAAGGGTTAGGATATTCCTAGGAGCAGACAAATTTACAATGGGGGCCATTGAAACGAAGGGCATAATTACCCCAATAACATGGCTTATTACAATGCCAATATGGGTAGATCAATGGCTCCTTCCTCAAGAAAAATTGAATGCTCTTCATAATCTCATTCAAGAGCAATTACAATTACAACCTATTGAACCTTCCCAAAGTCCATGGAATTCTCCAATTTTTGTTATTAAAAAGAAATCTGGGAAATGGAGAATGCTAACGATTTAAGAGTAGTAAATAAGCCATGAGCCCTATGGGTGCATTTCAGCCAGGGGTTCCTCAACCTTCTGTGATTCCTCAGTCTCGGAAATTGGTTATTATTGATTTAAAAAATTGCTTTTTTCTATTCCTTTGCATTGAGCAGATAAAGAAAAGTTTGCATTTTCTGTTCTGGCACTGAATAATCAGGTTCCGATGCAAAGATATCAATGGTGTGTCTTACCCCAAGGGATGATGAACAGTCCCACTGTGTATCAACTATTTGTGCAGCAACCCTTACAAGAAATAAGAAATAAATTTCCAGAGGCCCTTGTGATTCATTATATGGATGTATTTTAATTGCATGTGACAATGATGACTCTTTGGAAAAGGTTTTCGGTGCTATTATAAAAATTTTACCTCAATATGGGCTGCAAATAGCTCCAGAAAAGATTAAAAAACTAAGCCTTACCTATACTTAGGAATGCATATAGCTGTTAATAAAATAATTCCTCAAAAAATACAATTAAGATGGGATAATTTACAAACTTTAAATGATTTTCAAAAACTGTTAAGGAGATATTAACTGGATTAGACCCACTTTAGGGATTCCTAATTATATGTTATAGAACCTGTTTGATATTTTACAAGGAGATTCTGATTTGTTAAGCAAAAGGCAGTTAACAGCTGTGGCTGAACAAGAGTTACAATTAATTGAACAACGCATTCGAGAAGGACAGCTTGTTCAAATAGATCTAGAAGAGCCTGTTGATTTTATTATTTTCTTTACCTTGCAGGCCTATTTTAGCAAGATGGTGGTCTACAATGGATTTTTTTACCAAACAATTGGCAAAAACGTTTAAATACATATCTGCAAAAAAATCATTTCTTTGATAGTGAAAGGATGTCAAAGATATTATCAATTAAGAGGTCACTATCCTAATCACATAGTGTGTGATTTCAAAGGAAGAGGTTCAAAGTCTATTTACCTTCAATACCTCTTGGCAAATAAAGTGATTTTAAAGGACAAATTGATAATCATTTGCTTATGTCAAAACTTTTACAATTTCTAAAAAGAACACAATGGATTTTGCCTAAAATAGTTTGGGCTTCCTTGTTAGGTGGAACCATTACTGTCTTTACTGATGGTAGTAATAATGCAGTAGTAATGGACTGCATGTGTCACCCCAGGGGAAAATAGAAGTTGGAAAATGCCTTATACCTCAGCCCAGTGCACTGAATTAGCAGCTGTAATTCAAGTATTGCAAAATTTTCCACAATCTCTTAATGTTGTTTCTGATTCTGAATGTCTGCCAAACAGTTACTCACATTGACACAGCTTCTTTGTTTGAAGGAGATAAATTATTCCGAAGTTTTTACATTTATAAACACTAGTCAGAAGTCAAATTAATCCCCTATTTAGCAAGCATTTAAGAGTGCATATTAATCTTCTGGGTCCTTTATTACAAAATCAGCAAGCAGATACTCTCGTGGGGGTAACTTAGGATCCCACAACATTTCACAAATTGACTCATATTAATAGCAAAGGGCTGTGAGAGGAATTTCCATCTTTATCTACACAGCAAGCTCAGGACATTGTTAGGACTTGTCCAACATGTGGAACTTTAAATGCACTCCCATTTGCATCAGAGGTTAATCCTCAAGGTCAAAAAGCAAATGAATTATGGCAAATGGATGTTACTCATATTCCACATTTTGGTAGAATGCAATATGTACATGTTGTCATAGACACCTTTTCTCATTTCATATGGGCTACCACACAATTTGGAGAATGTTTCTGCCATGTTCGATCACATTTACTTAATGCTTTTGCTGTTATGGGATATCCTCAATCTATAAAAATGGACAATGGTCCTACTTATACAGGACAGCAATTTCATAAATTTTGTACTAATTTTCATATTACTCATATTACAGGAATTCCACATAATCCCACTGGGCAAGGAATTATTGAATGAACCAACCAGATGCTAAAGTCTATGCTCATGAAACAAAAAGGGGGAGATGATGATGATGATCAGGAGGATGATGTTGTGAAAATAAGTACACCTAAATATCAATTAGCAAAAGCACTGTTTACTTTAATTTTTTAAACATTTATGATAATTCATCACAGACTCCTGCAGAACAACATCTTAGTAATTTGAAAAAGAAAAATGATATGACCCAAACAGAACTGCAGCTGCAGCTGCAGCTGATCTATTGGAAAGATGTTAAGGATAATCTATGGAAACCAGGTATGATAAAGATGTGAGGTAGGGGATTTGCTCTTGTTGTTACAGATGCACTTGTCTCCAAGCATTTATGTTGCAGGAAAATGAGACAATTATAGCAGCAAGGAGAAGAGATGTTTGGCTGCCAGTGCAGATGTCAAGATCTTGCCAATCCTCTCCAGAAACACAAATCCTGATCCATTTGGCAAAAGAATGTCTGAAAAGGACTAAGACTAATTGGACTCATTATTGCAGCTGTTAAGAGGCATCTTTTGGGACATTTGGATAATTTAAGTATCAATATTTTAGAATTACAAAAAAGGGTATTAGAATTATCTCAGAATAATTTACATATAGCCTACAGAGATGATGTTATACAATCACTTACCCAGAAGCTAAAAAATCTTAATCTCATTTACTGGTGGAAAGCATATCATTTTTTAAATTGGCTTAGGTTTGGAGCTGTTTATACTCTTTCTCTTCCTCCTCACCTGTGTTAAACAACAAATGTTCAAAGTACCTAGCCACGCCACTAAGCAAAGCCATGCTAACAATATGATTCTGGCAAAAGCCCTTGGCTCTCTCCCAAATCAAAATCAGAGAGTTTGACTGGTAGCCAAAGATGGGTAAGACCCTTCCTTCAGAGCTTAAAGGCAACCTAAGACAGGCATAGTCAACTCAGCTAATAAAATAAAAAGGAGGAAATGTAGGAGATAGGATTAAAATAAGACCTGTGGAATTTAGTTGGGAGTAGATGGCATTAGGGTGGTGTCGGCAGTAAATTGTGGAGATTGTAATCTGCTTTATGTTATCTGATTTATGTGGAACAGTCTGGGAGGAAGAGAATGTTTGTTTACCCCAAATGGTTATCTTAAGTATGAAGGAAGAGTACCAAAAGATAAGCACTCTGTTCCCTCAGGAAATGCATGCACCCCTTTTGTCATCCTGCAGTATACAAGCAGTAACTGGTTAAGAATAAAGTTGTTTGTCTGTTATCACTGATCTTCAGACCCCCTGATCCTGTCTCTTTCTCATCATTCCTTAATATCCTTCAAGCTCTGGTCCCATAGGAAGCAACACTATACTGTTATACAATCATCTTCAACAATCAAGTCTACTGGATTACAGTTACACAATATCTGATATTTCCCTTTAGCTATTCCAGTAACCCCAAAATTGAAAAGGGATATCTATATACTGCATAAGAATAACCTCCAGAATGACCTCTTGACTCAATTTGAAATCTCTCTGAAACTTTATTCTGTTTCATTTCTCTTCCCCCTTTTGGTCAAGAAGTCTTTCTTAATTCTATGATGCCAAGGCCAGGCTCATTCCTGGGAGTCATGTCCCATGTTGCCAGGGAGATTTACATCCCTGTGAGTCATGTCCTGGCGCCCAACGTGGGGCATTCCTCTCTCCTTCCTCTCTTCCCGTCCGACGAACTCCCGCGGCACCCTAGGACCTCGTCCAAGGTAAGCGCCCCCGGCACTAGCCACCAAAATAAACTCCCCAGGAAGTCCTAGGTCCAACCGGGGTGGCTAATTGTCTCCCTAAATTTTAGTAACCATGGGCAGCAGAATTACCAAGCAACAGGCCCCACAGGTCCGAGCTTTGGCAGCACTTTTAGACAGTCATAAGTGCAAAGTCTCTGTTAAGCAGTTGCAGGTTTATTGGGATCTCCTGCTTCCTTTTAACCCATGGCTAGTGACTTGCCACCTGTGGAGTACAGATACCTATAATCAACTAATTGCCAGAGTAACAGACAAAATGGAGCACAAGGGTAAGCGTTTCCCTCCGGGGTTGCTCCCCACTCTCATTACCATTCGCTCCTGCCTTCAGGGCTCCTCGCCGCCGACAGATGGCCGCCCAGCCCGGGCGATGGCCGCGGAGACTGATGGCTCCGATTCTGAGTCAGAATCGGACGCCGAGTCGCTGCTCGATCAGCTTAATAATCGGTTAGAGGTAGATCCTCCGAGAGATACAAATGGCGGCCTTCCGGCTTCTTCCTCGAGTAAAGATCAGGTCAACAGGAAGAACCTCTACCCCGCCCTCCCGAAAGAGAGTGGCCAGGGGCCATCTCATGACACACTTCCTCCCAATCCACTTCCGCCTCCTCTAGAGCTAAAAAAGAGGAACAACACTTCCTCGGCCCCTCCTCTCACAGGGGAGGAGCCTGAGCCGCCATTTTACACCCCTCCTCCGCCATCTTATAGAGGGGAGGAGCCCAGTCTGCCATCTTTTGCTCCGGCCTCATCACCGGAGGCGCCCTCGGAGCTGCCGCCCTTCCCACCAGGCCCTGCCTACAAGTTTATAGCATCTATCGCTATGACCTTATTTGACCCTCTACCACTCAAAGTTGTCACCTTATATCTTCTTTTACAAAATGTAAGTGTTGTTTCCCCTGCCCTCAACTCCAACCCCCATCAACCAGTGAAACAGACTTGGCAAATTCTAAATTCTAATGCTGAAGTTGTGGCTACCAAGACTGATAGTAGGCATCCCATGGGACAGTGGTGGCCCTCCCTCGAAGTTGATTTATGTCAGTTAATTGCAGGGGCGGATGACTTTGACATTCCCGCTGTTGATCCAAACAAACCTGGGAGAAGTGTCTGCACGAGCAATACGTGCGAGTGTACCCGATTCCCAGCTGGGTGTATAAACCCTCGAGCTAGGGCCGCTCTTTATAAACGGCCCTTTTATGTTTGTCCCCGGGACAGCCGGGACAGGGAAACGGCGTATCGCTGTGGCCAACACCAATATTTCTATTGTGCTAAATGGGGATGCGAGACCACGGGTGATGCTTGGTGGTCCCCTTCTTCATCTTGGGATTCTATTACTGTCAAAAGAAAACCCAGTAATAATAAGCCGCTGGACGCTGATCAGTGTAGAAAATCTACGGGGGCACTGGAGACAGCCAAATGGGAGGGTCATGGGGAGTGTGTTAGTTTCAAATGTAACCCATTGAACATCTCTTTCACCGCCCATGCCCGGAAGTCTCCAACTGATTGGCTGAAAGGGAAAACTTGGGGACTTCGAGTCTATCATTCCTCGGCTTATGACCCCGGAACAATATTTAAGATACGTTTGGTTGTTGAACAAATCACCAGAGCAGTAGGACCAAATTCGGCAGTAAGGCCCAAATATCAGTCTCCTTCCATGCCTACCAGACGAACCACTGCTAAACCAGCCCAGCCTACCGTGGCATCCCATATCTCTACTTTATCCTTGAGTCCTAGTACTTCTCTTCCCGCTGGTACCAGGACCCCCCGGGACAGGGCACGAGGTGGGGTGGGAGCGGGAGGGTGGCGGTGGCCTCGGCGGCGGCAGCGGTGGCCAACCTCGGCCCGCCCAAGGCTCCACGGGGAGGACAACAAAATGTTTAAGTTAATTCTGGGAAGTTATGAGGCATTAAATAACACCAATCCAAATTTTACTAAAGAATGTTGGTTATGCTTGCAGGCTAGTCCTCCATATTATGAGGGAATCGCTGTCAATGGTACCTTTAAGGTTAGCAAGTCCTCAGATTCTTGTAATTGGCATAATGGCCTAGGACTTACTCTCCCTGAAGTATTGGGTAGGGGCACTTGCATTGGCACGCCACCGGCAGGCTTCCAAAAGCTTTGTAGTAGAAATGCATCCAATGAAATCGGTTCCGCAGAAAACGCCTATCTAATCCCTTCGCCAGGTTTAAAATGGGCATGTAGCACGGGTCTAACACCCTGTGTCAGTACTCAGGTTTTCAACAACACACAGTTTTGCATCCTAGTACAGGTCTTGCCGAGAGTTATCTACCACTCTGTCGATGATTTTGAGGAATCCGTGGAAATAAAGCACCGACAAAAAAGAGAAGTGGTCTCGGTAACCCTGGCAATACTATTAGCTGCCGGAGTGGCGGCCGAAGTGGGCACAGGCACCGCAGCCATAATTCAGGGGAATCAACAAATATCTCTCTTAGAGTCTGCTGTCAATGAAGACCTAGAAACTATAAAGCAAGCCATGGAGGCTCTGGAAAAATCTTTAACCTCCCTATCAGAAGTGGTGCTCCAAAATAGAAGGGGCCTTGATTTGTTATTTTTAAAGGAAGGAGGGCTGTGCGCAGCCTTGAAGGAAGAGTGCTGTTTTTATGCAGATCACACAGGGGTAGTCAGAGATTCAATGAAGAAATTGGAAGAAAGATTAAAAGCTAGGGAAAAAAGATTAAAAGAACACCAAGGCTGGTTTGAAAATTTGTTTGCCCAGTCGCCATGGCTGACCACCTTAATCTCTACTATAGCAGGGCCTCTACTAATGCTTTTATTAATATTAACCGTTGGGCTATGCATTTTATCCAAAATAATAAACTTTGTAAAACAGCAAATACATAGGGTAGACATGAATATCGCGCACATCCATTACATGCATTTAAAAGGGGAGCTCAGTTAAGTCCGCCGTAATTGCAAAAAATATAAATTTTTCTTTTAAGTCTTGTTCCTAGGAATCCAACAATGTGGTCCTGCCCTAGCGCCATCAGCGTAACCCGAATAACCCCTCCAGTCCAGAAGACGCCAGAAAACAGCAACCCCCCCAACAGCTGCCAAAATTAGGCACGTACGCCGACATGCTCGGTGCCTGGTTTGGCAGCTAACTCATGCAAATCTAAACTCTACAAAATTTCTCTGCCACAACCCAGATAAGGAAATGAAATGACAGCTTCTCCTCCTCTATGATGAAGCTCGAAAACGGTGTGGTAACCCCCCTCCCAGCTTAAAACAAATCCTTCTAATAATGCTCACGCTTCTCCCCACAGTACCCGCCGCAGCATCCGCAGTGTCACAAAAGGAGGTCTGGGCCGCAGTCCAGTATCCTCCCGGACTCCTGTTCGTTACCCCTGACTCACCTATTTTCCCACAATTATTCCTTAACAGTTGTGCTTTAAATTTACCGTGCGATCCAGCCGCCGTACCTTCCCAACCTCCCCTAAACCTTTCTGGCTTTCAGCCACCCTAAAAAGCCCTCCTAATTAAATTTAACCTTCTTTAATAACAATTCATTTCAAGCCATAATTCCTATGCCGTAAACCAGTTACTTAACCTTACCTTTTCTAATTACTCCGGTCTCTTTGAAAAGGGAATGCCTTGCTCTCCACGATGGTAAAATTGTATCTACTTTGGCCGCTCTGTAGGTACTAGCTCCGGGTCAACTCCGTCCTCGACCCATCCGACTCCTTCGAACTCTCCTCTCAAGGTCCCTTTATTCCACGGCCCCTGGCCGGTTCGTGGCACTAGTGGTAACGTCACTAAAACCACCTACCCTTCTTATCCTGCCCGACCACCTGTTCCCCTCTGTAAACCCCCTGTAATTCCAAAAACTTTAAACTTCTCTAAAATCCCCTGGGATAACTGCCATACACCACCCCCCGTCGTTTCAACGACTCCCGTTATGCTTGGTACGTCCCTCCTAACCCCCCGTTCCTCTCCAGAGCCAGTGCATTCGGCTTCCGTTCCCTCTGTGGAAAATCCAGCTGCCTCGATCTTCGCCCCTTCCTAGAACTATCCTTTTCTATCTGGCACCCCGTTTCCTACAATTCTGTTGGGTTTACTGATGTTCTGTTTAGAATTTTTTCATCTATGTGCATAAGAGAGACTGCCTGCAATTTTCTTTTCTTATAATGCCCTTATTATTATGAATTGGAAAGTGTTCCTTATTTTTCTATTCTTTAGGAAAGCATGCATAGGATGTGTCCTTTTTGCCATCGTACGTGTTCAACAGAGGAGGCAACCAAACTGTCTACTCTACCGTATTTCTTCCACCCCCTTTCTATTTCTTCTCGTGCATAATCCTCCCGTAAGTTCTTCCTGTGTACTAGCAAATTTCTTTAATATCTCTTATCCGCTTGCATTCATAGTCCTACAGCCAAGAGCCCTGTAGATCCCAGTCAACACCACCAAATGGGTCGCCCCAACGCTGCCGGTGGACGCGCCGGCGGATCAATTGCAGCACGGCTACGGTCCTTATTCGGTATCACCACCGCAATTTCAACCGCCATCATTGCCTCAGTAGCAGCAGCCGCCACCGCAGCCATCGCGCTCACCCAAACATCAACCACCGCTGACATTATAAACAACCTTACCAGTTCTACCGCTACAGCCCTGTCCCTACAGGCAGGGCTTAACTCTCTAACTCACCAAGCCCTGTTCAATTTACAACAGCAGATTGACTTGTTAGCCTTAAATATTGAAGCATTGTATGAAATAGCCACTGCCACCTGTGATGGGCGCTATCCCTTCTCTCATCTCTGTGTAACTCCTGTCCTTGTCAATACCTCTCGGCCTCGCCTTACCCTGCGTGATTGGATGTTCACCGCTTATAATGACTCTTTCTGGAACTATACTCACAACCTACAAACTCAAATATTAAATATAGAAAACCTATCTGTTCCCAAACTCTCTACCTCCATCCTTACAGACCTCCTACAAAAGTTTTCCTCCTTCTTTCAACCCTCCAACCTCATTTTCTACGGCATTCTATTACTTGCCCTTATTATCTTCCTCTTTTTAATTAAATACCTCTTTACAAAGATAGCTCGTCACAAGCAACACACCAAAATGCTCGCATTAGCTACGCTTGAGCTCCAAAATCCCTTTGCCGATGCGAACAACCGTCAATAAGCACAGGTTTGGCTGGCCAGTATTGCTCGCCCCCAGGACTGATCACCCTGGGGCCCTGTCGTTGCCCCCAAGACTGATCACCTTGGGGAGCCTGCGTCGTGCTGCTGTAGCACTGGCCATGCATACCGTGTGCCTCTGCCACTTCTGCGTCCTCTCCATTCCCCCACAGGGGCTGCACGTTACCAGAGTACGTGCATCTGGGGCTGCCATGCAGCTACCAGATGGGTACCGCTGGGTGCGACACAAAGTAGTCGCAGAAGAGGGTCACTCTAACAGACCTCCTCTGGCTCTTCTGGGGCACATGAGATTTGCACAAGGGTCGGCTCAGCACATACCCTTCCCCTGAAATTCTGAGCCTCACATGCAAGGGGAATCTCATCCCTACCCCTCCCAGCAAAGGTTCACGCCCACCACTTGTCACACAAGTGGGCTCTTTAAAAAAGAAAAAGAGAGGAATTGTGGCATATTATTTGGGATTGGAGCCTAGCAGTCCTTAAAAATTTTTTAGATTTCACTCCCTACTCTTCTCACTTATAGTCCTCTCCCCCTCTTGTCATAGACCGCCCACTTCCCTAGCCAACCACAAAACCTCAACCCTTCCTGTTATGTTCAGCTCTGTCCCTAACCTAACTTTTGCCCTAAGCCTAGCAACTGCTCCCATGCATGTGTGATTGTTTACCCTCCCCTGGAGTCCCCGCCCTAACTCCACCTCTCCTAAACTGTATATAACCCGTGGCTCACAGAGCCTCGGGGTCTTTAGCCATTGAGCAGCCATGGCATAAACTTTACCATGCAATAAAACTGCTTTGCTTTATGCCTTAATTGACTCTGACTCAGTCCTTCAGACCCGCGGCGTAACCTCCCGCGTGCGCCCCTTGGACCCAAACCCCTGGCTCGAGCTCTCTCACTGCATGCGGAGCGGTCGTCTCAACTCCTGGTGGACACCGGACGAAGGGAAGGGAGGAACCCAAAGTGGGAAACACCCCGCAATGTCCCACACAGGGGGGTAGGGCAGTGAGTTCACCTGCTGAGTTGGCTTAGGAAGAGAGGCCACAACCTGAGTAACAAAAGAGGTTCTCTGGGAGTGACTCTTAAGCATAATCATAAGTAGGCTTAGCTTCTCCTTTGCAGGGATAAGTCTCATTAGTGCAAGCCCCAATATAGGGCATGGCCCATCAAATTGGCAGTCCCCAATGCTTGTGAGAATATCAGGTGGGGGAGCTTAATATTTCCACATTTTCCCCCAGTCCTTCAAGGAGACTTTGCAAATACTAATTTATCTTCTGCCCAGATTACTTTGGGATGTTATCAGGGCATCACACCAGTTAGTACAAACCAGCAAGATCTCACTCCCTATTCAGGGTTCCATGTAATTATGGTGTTCTAATAAGCTAACCATACAAGTTAAATTAGATAGCGTGCTACAGAAAATATAAATTTTGCACCAAATAAACATCTTTTCCTTTGGTTTCACACAGAAATTGAAGTTTTAAAAATATAGTTAATATCCTTGACCCTTTAGTCTGGTTTATCTTAGCCCTACCTAGATCAATTTAATTCTTATCTCTAATTGAAGACTAATCACTTTTTCAGTGTTTTTTTTTAATCACAATAAATTGATTCTTTTAAAATTATATAGCATAACATATATACAAAGCAAAGAAATAAAAAAGTAATCATTTTCAAAGCACTACTCAACAAGTGGTTACAGGACAGATCCCAGAGTTTGTCATGGGCTAACATAGAGTTCTCTTATATTTTTCCTTCTAGCTGCTCCAGAATATAGGAGGCTAGAGCCCTTAAATAATTTTATTGTCACAATTGACTTTTTTCCTTTTTTTTGTGAAAAATAACATGCATGCAAAAAAATTTCAGGGGGGCGGGGCCAAGATGGCAGCTTAGTAAGGTACGTGCATCTTAGTTCCTCCTCCAGAGCAACTACTAGGTGAACAGAAACAGTGCAGAACAGCTCCCAGGGCCACGGCAGGGAATGGACACACAGCGTACCCCAGTCTGGACTGGCTAGTCTGACTGCGAGACTCTGCTGCGGTGAGATCCCCGAGCGACACGCGATTCCCTGAGCAGCGGCAGCTGTGGCAGCCGGAGCTCCTCCCTCCCTCCTTTCCGGGCCATCTGAGAGTCTTGGAGAGGCAAGTTTCCCAAGCCGCGGCGGCCGGCACCCCTCTTTTGCGGGCGGCTTCTTGGACTGGCTACGAGTCTTGGATAAGAGGGCTACCCAAGCCACGGTGGCCCTCCCCCACAGGCGGCTTCCTGGTCCGGTGGCGAATTCCCCAGGCCGCGGAGGCCGGCGACCGACGCCCCTCCCCCGTGGGTGGCTTCCTGGTCCGGTGGCGAATTCCCCAGGCTGTGGAGGCCGGCGACCGACACCCCTCCAGGGAGAGGAGGGAATTTCCGACAGTGGCAGGGATTGGGTCCAACCAAACACCAATAGGGGAATTAATAAAGGAGCCACAGGGTCCCCGCAAGCTGCGGCGGCTGACGCCCCCACCACGCGCGGCCCCCCGAACCAACTGAGAGAATTGGATCGGAAATCCCCAGGCCGCGGAGAATGGTGACCGGGGGGATTCCTTCAAAACACGTGAGACAAACGTGTGCCACGAGCGCCACCTACTGGGCAGGATAAGAAAAACAGAACCCAGATATTTCACAGAAAAATCTTACAACCTTGTTGGGTCTGACACCCAGGGAAATCTGACTAAATGCCCAGACGCCAGCAGAAGATAACGGTCCACGCTCAGAAGATTGAGAATATGGCCCAGTCAAAGGAACAAATCAATAGTTCAAATGAGATACAGGAGCAGAGACAACTAATGCTGAATATACGAACAGAAATGGAAAACCTCTTCAAAAACGAAATCGATAAATTGAGGGAGGACATGAAGAAGACATGGGCTGAACAAAAAGAAGAAATAGAAAAAGTGAAAAAACAAATCACAGAACTTATGGAAGTGAAGGATAAGGTAGAAAAGATGGAAAAACAATGGATACCTACAATGATAGATTTAAAGAGACAGAAGATAGAATTAGTGATTTGGAGGATGGAACATCTGAATTCCAAAAAGAAACAGAAACTATCCGGAAAAGAATGGAAAAATTTGAACAGGGTACCAGGGAACTCAAGGACAATATGAACCGCACAAATATATGTGTTGTGGGTGTCCCAGAAGGAGAAGAGAAGGGAAAAGGAGGAGAAAAACTAATGAAAGAAATTATCACTGAAAATTTCCCAACTCTTATGAAAGACCTAAAATTACAGATCCAAGAAGTGCAGCGCACCCCAAAGAGATTAGACCCAAATAGGCGTTCTCCAAGACACTTACTAGTTAGAATGCCAGAGGTCAAAGAGAAAGAGAGGATCTTGAAAGCAGCAAGAGAAAAACAATCCATCACATACAATGGAAACCCAATAAGACTATGTGTAGATTTCTCAACAGAAACCATGGAAGCTAGAAGACAGTGGGATGATATATTTAAATTACTAAAAGAGAAAAACTGCCAACCAAGACTCCTATATTCAGCAAAATAGTCCTTCAAAAATGAGGGAGAAATTAAAACATTTATAGACAAAAAGTCACTGAGAGAATTTGTGACCAAGAGACCAGCTCTGCAAGAAATACTAAAGGGAGCACTAGAGTCAAATACGAAAAGACAGAAGAGAGAGGTATGGAGAAGAGGGTAGAAAGAAGGAAAATCAGATATGATATATATAATACAAAAGGCAAAATGTTAGAGGAAAATATTATCCAAACAGTAATAACACTAAATGTTAATGGACTGAATTCGCCAATCAAAAGACATAGATTGGCAGAATGGATTAAAAAACAGGATCCTTCTATATGCTGTCTACAGGAAACACATCTTAGACCCAAAGATAAACATAGGTTGAAAGTGAAAGGTTGGGAAAAGATATTTCATGCAAATAACAACCAGAAAAGAGCAGGAGTGGCTATACTAATATCCAACAAATTAGACTTCAAATGTAAAACAGTTAAAAGAGACAAAGAAGGACACTATCTACTAATAAAAGGAACAATTAAACAAGAAGACATAACAATCATAAATATTTACGCACTGAACCAGAATGCCCCAAAATACGTGAGGAATACACTGCAAACACTGAAATGGGAAATAGACTCATATACCATAATAGTTGGAGACTTCAATTCACCACTCTCATCAATGGACAGAACATCTAGACAGAGGATCAATAAGGAAATAGAGAATCTGAATATTACTATAAAGGAGCTAGACTTAACAGACATTTATAGGACATTACATCCCACAACAGCAGGATTCACCTTTTTCTCAAGTGCTCATGGATCATTCTCAAAGATAGACCATATGCTGGGTCACAAAGCAAGTCTTAACAAATTTAAAAAGATTGAAATCATACACAACACTTTCTCGGATCATAAAAGAATGAAGTTGGAAATCAATAATAGGCGGAGTGCCAGAAAATTCACAAATACGTGGAGGCTCAACAACACACTCTTAAACAACGACTGGGTCAAAGAAGAAATTGCTAGAGAAATTAGCAAATACCTCGAGGCGAATGAAAATGAAAACACAACATATCAAAACTTATGGGATGCAGCAAAGGCAGTGCTAAGAGGGAAATTTATTGCCCTAAATGCCCATATCAAAAAGAAGAAAAGGCAAAAATGCAGGAATTAACTGTCCACTTGGAAGAACTGGAGAAAGAACAGCAAACTAATCCCAAATCAAGCAAAAGGAAAGAAGTAACAAAGATTAGAGCAGAAATAAATGAAATTGAAAACATGAAAACAATAGAGAAAATCAATAAGACCAGAAGTTGGTTCTATGAGAAAATCAATAAGATTGATGGGCCCTTATCAAGATTGACAAAAAGAAGAAGAGAGAGGATGCAAATAAATAAGATCAGAAATGGAAGAGGAGACATAACTACTGACCTCACAGAAATAAAGGAGGTAATAACAGGATACTATGAACAACTTTACGCTAATAAATGCAACAATTTAGATGAAATGGACGGGTTCCTGGAAAGACATGAACAACCAACTTTGACTCAAGAAGACAGAGATGACCTCAACAAGCCAATCACAAGTAAAGAAATTGAATTAGTCATTCAAAAGCTTCCTAAAAAGAAAAGTCCAGGATCAGATGGCTTCACATGTGAATTCTATCAAACATTCCAGAAAGAATTAGTACCAACTCTCCTCAAACTCTTCAAAAAAATTGAAGCAGAGGGAAAACTACCTAATTCATTCTATGAAGCCAACATCACCCTCATACCAAAACCAGGCAAAGATATTACAAAAAAAGAAAACTACAGACCAATCTCTCTAATGAATATAGATGCAAAAATCCTCAATAAAATTCTAGCAAATTGTATCCAACAACACATTAAAAGAATTATACATCATGACCAAGTAGGATTCATCCCAGGTATGCAAGGATGGTTCAACATAAGAAAATCAATTAATGTAATACACCATATCAACAAATCAAAGCAGAAAAATCACATGATCATCTCAATTGATGCAGAGAAGGCATTTGACAAGATTCAACATCCTTTCCTGTTGAAAACACTTCAAAAGATAGGAATACAAGGGAACTTCCTTAAAATGATAGAGGGAATATATGAGAAACCCACAGCTAATATCATCCTCAATGGGGAAAAATTGAAAACTTCCCCCTAAGATCAGGAACAAGACAAGGATGTCCACTATCACCACTATTATTCAACATTGTGTTGGAGGTTCTAGCCAGAGCAATTAGACAAGAAAAAGAAATACAAGGCATCAAAATTGGAAAGGAAGAAGTAAAACTATCACTGTTTGCAGATAATATGATACTATACGTCAAAAACCCAGAAAAATCCACAACAAAACTACTAGCACTAATAAATGAGTACAGCAAAGTAGCAGGTTACAAGATCAACATTCAAAAATCTGTAGCATTTCTATACACTAGCAATGAACAAGCGGAGTGTGAAATCAAGAAACGAATCCCATTTACAATTGCAACTAAAAGAATAAAATACCTAGGAACAAATTTAACTAAAGAGACAAAAGACTTATACAAAGAAAACTACAAAAAACTGTTAAAAGAAATCGCAGAAGACCTAAATAGATGGAAGGGCATACCGTGTTCATGGATTGGAAGACTAAATATAGTTAAGATGCTAATCCTACCTAAATTGATTTACAGATTCAATGCAATACCAATCAAAATCACAACAACTTATTTTCCAGAAATAGAAAAACCAATAAGCAAATTTATCTGGAAGGGCAGGGTGCCCCGAATTGCTAAAAACATCTTGAGGAAAAAAAAACGAAGCTGGAGGTCTTGCACTGCCTGACTTTAAGGCATATTATGAAGCCACAGTGGTCAAAACAGCATGGTATTGGCATAAAGACAGATATATCGACCAATGGAATCGAATAGAGTGCTCAGATATAGACCCTCTCATCTATGGACATTGGATCTTTGATAAGCCAGTCAAGCCAACTCACCTGGGACAGAACAGTCTCTTCAATAAATGGTGCCTAGAGAACTGGATATCCATATGCAAAAGAATGAAAGAAGACCCATATCTCACACCCTATACAAAAGTTAACTCAAAATGGATCAAAGATCTAAACATTAGGTCTAA
This sequence comes from Tamandua tetradactyla, assembly GCF_023851605.1. NCBI lineage: Eukaryota > Metazoa > Chordata > Mammalia > Pilosa > Myrmecophagidae > Tamandua > Tamandua tetradactyla. Next base: position 91,530,697 of record NC_135328.1, read on the forward strand.
GACCATAAAACAGTTAGAGGAAAATGTAGGGAGATATCTTATGAAACTTACCATTCGAGGTGGTTTTATGGACCTTAAACCTAAAGCAAGAGCACTGAAGAAGGAAATAAATAAATGGGAACTCCTCAAAATTAAACACTTTTGTGCATCAAAGAACTTCATCAAGAAAGTAGAAAGACAGCCTACACAATGGGAGACAATATTTGGAAATGATATATCAGATAAAGGTCTAGTATCCAGAATTTATAAAGAGATTGTTCATCTCAACAACAAAAAGACAGCCAACCCAATTACAAAATGGGAAAAAGACTTGAACAGACACTTCTCAGAAGAGGAAATACAAATGGCCAAAAGGCACATGAAGAGATGCTCAATGTCCCTGGCCATTCGAGAAATGCAAATCAAAACCACAATGAGATATCATCTCACACCCACCAGAATGGCCATTATCAACAAAACAGAAAATGACAAGTGCTGGAGAGGATGCGGTGAAAGAGGCACACTTATCCACTGTTGGTGGGAATGTCAAATGGTGCAACCACTGTGGAAGGCAGTTCGGCGGTTCCTCAAAAAGCTGAATATAGAATTGCCATACGACCCAGCAATACCATTGCTGGGAATCTACTCAAAGGAATTAAGGGCAAAAACTCAAACGGACATTTGCACACCAATGTTTATAGCAGCATTATTTACAATTGCAAAGAGATGGAAACAGCCAAAATGTCCATCAACAGACGAGTGGCTAAACAAACTGTGGTATATACATACGATGGAATATTATGCAGCTTTAAGACAGAATAAACTTATGAAGCATGTAATAACATGGATGGACCTAGAGAACATCATGCTGAGTGAGTCTAGCCAAAAACTAAAAGACAAATACTGTATGGTCCCACTGATGTGAACCGACATTCGAGAATAAACTTGGAATATGTCATTGGTAACAGAGTCCAGCAGGAGTTAGAAACAGGGTAAGGTAATGGGTAATTGGAGCTGAAGGGATACAGACTGCAACAGGACTAGATACAAAAACTCAAAAATGGACAGCACAATAATACCTAATTGTAAAATAATCATGTTAAAACACTGAATGAAGCTGCATCCGAGCTATAGGTTTTTGTTTGTTTTGTTTTTACTATTATTACTTTTATTTTTTTCTCTATATTAACATTCTATATCTTTTTCGTTTGTGTTGCTAATTCTTCTAAACGGATGCAAATGTACTAAGAAACGATGATCATGCATCTATGTGATGTTGTTAAGAATTACTGATTGCATATGTAGAATGGTATGATTTCTAAATGTTGGGTTAATTTCTTTTTTTCTGTTAATTAATAAAAAAAATTAAAAAAAAATTTCAAAGCACAGCACCACAATTAGTTGTAGAACATCTTTCAGACTTTGACATGGGTTACAATTTCACAATTTTAGGTTTTTACTTCTAGCTGCTCTAAAATACTGGATACTAAAACATATCAATTTAATGATTTAGCATTCATGTTCATTTATTAAATCTTATTTTCTCTGTATAACTCCACCATCACCTTTGATCTTTTCATCCCTCTTTTTAGGGGTGTTTGAGCTATGGCAATTCCAAATTTCTCATATTGAAGGGTCTGTCACTAAGACGGGGTAAGGAGATGGAACTATCTGATGTCCGGAGAGGCTGGGCTAGGTTTCAGGACTTATCTGGATCAGAGACCCATCTGGGGGTTGTAGGTTTCTGGAAAGTTACTCTAGTGCATGGAACCCTTGTGGAATCTTATATGTAGGAGCCAGGGTTAATGGAAAACCTGCGGAATTTATTCGGCGCAACTGGCTTCGGAGTGGCGTCGGCAGTAAACTGTGGAGACTGCTATCTGCTTAATTGGAGGACAGTCTGAGAGGGAGAGAATGTTTGTTTTTTCTTAAGCCCCAAGGTCTTGTTAGCTATCTCTTGTATGTAGAGAGTAATATACTGATAAGTAGGCACTCTGTTTTTTCACGAAATATATGCCTGCTTTTAGTCACCTAAACCCTGCACTATATAAGCAGGAACTAGTTAAGAATAAAGTTGTCTGTTGTCTGTTATGGCTAAGCTTCAGACCCCCTGAACCCGTCTTTCTTTCTTTCTTTCTTTCTTTCTTTCTTTCTTTCTTTCTTTCTTTCTTTCTTTCTTTCTTTCTTTCTTTCTTTCTTTCTTTCTTTCTTTCTTTCTTTCTTTCTTTCTTTCTTTCTTTCTTTCTTTCTTTCTTTCTTTCTTTCTTTCTTTCCTCCCTCCCTCCCTCCCTCCCTCCCTCCCTCCCTCCCTCCCTCCCTCCCTCCCTCCCTCCCTCCCTCCTTCCTTCCTTCCTTCCTTTCTCATCATTCCTTAATATCATTTGAGTTCTGTTTCATAGGAAGCAACACTCATATATTGCCCTAGGTGTTCTTTAGGATTGTTTGAATGGTCCTGTTTGGGGGTCAGCAGGTTATGATAGGTAGCAAGTTCTAATTGAAGCTTGCATAAGAGCAACCTCCAGAGTAGCCTCTCGATTCTATTTGAACTCTCTCTGCCACTGAAACTTCATTGTTTACACTTCTTTTCTCCCTTTTGGTCATGATGGAATTGTTGATCCTATGGTGCCAGGTCTGGTTTCATCCCGGGGAGTCATCTCCCCCATCACCAGGGAGACTTTCACCACTGGATGTCGTGCCCCATGTAGTGGAGAAGACAATGATTTCACTTGCAGAGTTGGGCTTAGAGAGATTGAGGCCACATCTGAGCAGTAAAAAAGATCCTCCAGAAATAACTCTTAGGCATGCCTATAGGTAGGCTAAGCTTCTCTACTACCTACATAAGCATCACAGGAATAAGCCTCCTGATTGAGGGCGTGGCCTATTGATTTGGATGTCCCTAAGGTTTGACACAGTATCAGGAGATTCCCTTATGGTAAGGTTTAATATTTTTCTCCCATCTCTCAGGAGACTGCCAATACTTTGATTACCTGCTTAATATACTCTAGGATGTATCCAGGCATTACAATAATCTATACAGGATGAAGGGACCTCTTTCTTATTCTGTGCTCCCTGTGTTTCAATTGTTCAGGTGAGAATGAGCAATACAGATAGGTTGAATTAGATTATGCACCACAGAAAGTTTCATTGGTCTCAAAGAGTATGTGTGGTTCTAAAATATAGGCACTGTCTTCCTTACCCCTATGTTCTGAATTACTTTAATCCCAACTTGTTTGGCTTCATTCTTATCTCTAAATAGCAGGTTATATATATAAAACAGCCTCTCAAAATCCAGAAATAATAATCACTACTCCAGACTTAATGTGTCTGTTCTCAAAGCTTACAATCTAGGCCCCTGTTTTCTTATAAGCATTTTCTCTCTTGTTCTTTTGTTTCTGGCTTATTTTGTCTCACCAAATGTCCCACATGTTCACTTATATCATTGCATGCCTCACGACTTCATTCCTTTTTGCAGCAGCACAACCTTTGTTCATAAGTATACACCATCGTCCGCCAATCTACTTCTCTTGAAGGTGCATCCTTCAGCCACCTCAATTTGTTGGGCATCATGTAGAGGGCCCAAAGTCCACAGTCCATCAACATTCTCTACTTTAGATAATTTCATTGTTCCCAAGAGAAAGAGAAAGACACCCTCGCCAAATAGAAAATCAAAACCTCCTCTTAACTCTCGTTCCTCCCCCCATTATTTACCTCCGCTGTTGCTGTGGTCGTGCTGATGGTTTCCTTTTGAACATAGCTTATAACATGCAATAGCAGTTTTCCCCCCGTACCCTAGACTTAAACATTCTTTATACAAGAACCATATCTTTGATGTAATTCTTGCCATGAACTAATTCATATTTCTAGTGTTAATCAGTGGGACACGGAGGTTCATACAACCCCTTTCAATCTTGTTCATCTTCAATATGGCAATATTACTTACAGACGAACTAGAGAACCACCTTCACTCCTATCTATTCCCTTACATTGGAGTTTAACCTCATTAGCTAATGGTTCCACCCATCTCTAGCTTCTGTGTATCTCTAAGTCCCCTTTATTCTGTATTATAAGCCTCTGATTATATCTTTATGCTGATCATAAAAGTGGAATCACATAGTATCTATTCTTTTGTGCCTGGCTAACTTCATTCAGAATTATGTCTTCAAGGGTCATCCATCTTGTCCTGTGCTTCAGAATGTAATTTTGTCTTACTGCTGCATAATATTCCATCACATGCATATACCACATTTTGTTGATCCACTCATCTGTTGATGGGCATTTGTTTGTTTCCATCTTTTGGCAATTGTGAATAATGCTGCCATGAACATTGGTGTGCAAATGTCTGTGTCATTTCTTTTAGCTCTTCTGGGTATATGCCAAGTAGTGTTATTGCTGGGTCATAGGGCAACTCGATATTTAGTTTCCTAAAAACCGCCAAACATTCTTCCATAGTGGCTACACCATTATACATTCCCACTAGCAGTGAATAAGTGTCCCAGTTTCTTCACATCCTTTCCAACATTTATAGTTTCCTGTTTGTTTAGTAGCAGCAATTCTTATAGGTGTGAGGTGGTATCTCATGGTAGTCTTGATCTGCATTTCCATTATAGCCAATGAAAGTGAGCATCTCTTCATGTGCTTTTGAGCCATCTTTATTTGCTCTTCAGAAAAACGCCTATTCAAATCTTTAGCCCATTTTATAATTGGATTGTTTGTTCTTTTGTTGTTGAGTTGTATGATTTCTTTGTATATACAGGAAATCAAACCTTTGTCTGATATATGATTTCCAAATATTTTCTCCCATTTAGCTGGCTGCCTCTTCACCTTTTTGACAAAGTCTTTTGAAGTGCAGAAGCATTTGATTTTGAGGAGTTTCCATTTACCTTTTTTGTTGTTGTTGTTACTTGTGCTTTGGGTGTAAAGTTTAGGAAGCTACCTCCTATTAATAGATCTTGAGGATGTTTCTTTACATTTTATTCTAGAAGTTTTAGCACTAGTTCTTATATTTTGGTGTTTGATCCACTGAGTTAATTTTTGTGTAGGGTGTAAGATAGGGGTCCTCTTTCATTCTTTTGGCTATTGATATCCAGTTCTTCCATGCCCAATTATTGAAAAGACTATTTTTGTCCCAGTTCAGAGGATTTGGGGGCCTTATAAAAAATCAGTTGACCATACATCTGATGGTCTATTTCTCACTCTTGATTTGATTCCATTGGTCAATGCTTCTATCTTTGTGTCAGTACCATGCTGTTTTGACCACTGTGGCTTTATGATAGGTTTTAAAGTCAGGGAGTGTTAATCTTCCCACTTTGTTCTTGTTTTTTAGGATACTTTTAGCTATTTGGGGTCTCTTTCCCTTCCAGATGAATTTGGTAGTTAGCTTTTCCAAATATTCAAAGTAAGTTATTGGAATTTTGATTGGTACTGCGTTGAATCTGTAGATCAATTTGAGGAGAATTGACATCTTAACTATGTTTAGCTTTCCTGCCCATGAGCAGAGAATGTCTTTCTACCTATTTAGATCTCCTTTGATTTTTTTCAGCAAAGTTATGTAGTTTTCTCTGTACAAGTCCTTTACATCCCTAGTTAAGTTCATTCCTAAGTACTTGATTCTTTTAGTTGCTATTTTGAATGGAATTTATTCCTTAACTAACTCCTCAGCTAGCTTGTTGCTTGTGTATAGAAATGTTACTGATTTTTGCACATTAATTTTATATCCTGCCACCTTGCTGAATTTGTTTATTAGCTCAAGTAATTTTGCTGTAGATTTCTCAGGATCTCCCAAGTATAGTATCATATCATCTGCAAATAATGAGAATTTTACTTCTTCCTTTCTAATTTGGATACCTTTTATTTCTTTGTCCTGCCAGATTGCTCTAGCTAGAACTTCTAGCACAATGTTGAATAATAGTGGTGATGGCCGGCATCCTTGTCTTGCACCTGATCTTAGGTGCAGTCTCTCATTGAGTATGATGCTGGCCATCGGTTTTTCATATACTCCCCTTATCATATTGAGGTAGTTATCTTTGATTCCTATCATTTAGAGTGTTTTTATCATAAAAGGATGCTGAATTTTGTTGAATGCTTTTTCAGCATCAATTGAGATGATTGTGTGATTTTTCCCTTTTGATTTGTTAATGTGCTATATTACATTAATTGATTTTCTTGCATTGAACCATCCTTGCATTCCTGGTATAAATCCCACTTGGTCATGGTGTATAATTCTTTTAAGGTGCTGTTGGATTTAATTTGATAATATTTTATTGAGAATTTTTGCAACTATGTTCATTAGGGAGATAGGTCTGTAGTTTTCCTTTCTTATAGCATCTTTACTCAGTTTTGGTATTAAAATGATATTAGCTTCATAAAATGAGTTATGAAGTTTTCCTCAATTTTTGGAGAAGTTTGAGCAGGATTGGTGTTAGTTCTTTACAGAATGTTTAATAAAATTCCCCTGTGAAGCCATCTGGTCCTGGGCTTTTCTTTATAGTAAGATTTTTGATGACTGATTGAATCTCTTTACTTGTGTTCGGTTTGTTGAGATCTTCTATTTCTTCCTGAGTCAGTGTAGCTTGTTTTTGTGTCTCCAGGAATGTGTCCATTTTATCTAAGTTGTCTAGTTTGTTGGCATATAGTTGTTCATAGTATCCTCTTATGATTTCTTTTATTTCTTCAGGGTCTGTGGTAACTCACCCTTTCTCATTTCTGATTTTGTTTATTTGCATCTCCTCTCTTTTTTTTTTTGTCAGTCTTGCTAATGGTCCATCAATTTTTATTTATTTTCTCAAAGAACTAACTTTTGGTTTTATTGATTCTTTATATTGTTCTTTTGTTCTCCCATTCATTTATCTATGCTTTAATCTTTGTTATTTCTCTTCTTCTATTTGCTTCGGGGTTAGTTTGCTGTTCTTTCTCAAGTTCCTGTGCTGTTAAGTCCTTGATTTTTGCTCCTTTTTAAAAAATTTTTTCTTGTTTTTTGATATGGGCATTTAGGGCAATAAATTTCCCTCTCAGCACAGCCTTTGCCACATCCCATAAGTTCTGATAAGTTGTATTCTCATTTTCATTCATCTCCAGATAGTTACTGATTTCTCTAGCAAGTTCTTCTTTGACCCACTGGTTGTTTAAGAGTGTGCTATTTAATCTCCATATACTTGTGAATATTCTCATTCTTTGGTAGTTATTCAGATCCAGCTTCATCCCATTGTGATCAGAGAAAGTGCTTTGAATAATTTCACTGTTTTTTAATTTATAAAGACCTGTTTTGTACCCCTGCATATGGTCTATCCTGGAGAATGTTCCGTGAGCACTAGAGAAGAATATATATCCTTGTGCTTTGGGGTGCAATGACCTATATATGTCTGTCAGGTCTGATTCATTTATCAAGTTATTTAACTTCTCTATTTCCTTGTTGATCTTCTGCCTGGTTGTTTTATCTATAGGGGAGAGTGGTGTGTTGAAATCTCTACTATTATTGTTGAAACATGTATCGCTCCCTTCAGTTTTGCCAATGTTTGTCTCATGTGTTTTAGAGCTCCTTGATTGGGAGCATAAACATTTATGATTGTTATATCTTTTTGGTGACTTGACCCTTTAATTAGTATATAATGTTCTCCTTTGTCTCTTATGATGTCTTTACATTTAAAGTCTATTTTGTCTGATATTAGTATAGCTACTCCTGCTTTCTTTTGGTTACAACTTGCATGGAAAATCTTTTTCCATCCTTTCAGTTTCATTCTCTTTGTATCCTTGTGTCTAAGTTGAGTTTCTTATAAGCAGCATATAGCTGGATTATGTTTTTTTTTTGTTTTTGTTTTTTTTTTTTTTTGAGAGGGAGGAAGGGAAGGAAAGACAGAGAAGGAAGGAAGGATGGAAGGAAGAAAGGGAAACATTTTTAAACATTTTCTTGTTTTATTATATTTTGTTTGTTTGTTTGTTTTTTACATGGGCTGGGGCCGGGAATCGAACCGGGGTCCTCCGGCACGGCAGGCAAGCACTCTTGCCCGCTGAGCCACCGCGGCCCGCCCCTGGATTATGTTTTTTGTTGTTTTTTTTTTTTTTTTTTTACGTGGGCAGGCACCGGGAATTGAACCCGGGTCCTCTGGCATGGCAGGTGAGCATTCGTCAGAGAGCTGGATTATGTTTTTTAATCCATTCTGCCAATCTGTATCTTTTAATTGGTAAGTTTAGTCCATTATATTAACATTATTATTGAAAAGGCATTTTTTGATTCCATCATCTTATCTTTTTTATTGTATTTGTCATATCTATATATTCCTTTGTCTCCTTCTCTTTGTAGTCTTTAAATTGCCTTTAGTGGTACTCTTCAATTCTGTGCCCTCCTCCAGACCTCCCTTTCCTGTCCCTTTTTTTTTCAGTTGGCAAAACTCCTTTTAATATTTCTTGTAGGGCCAGTCTCTTTTTGACAAACTCTTTCAAGACTTCTTTGTCTGTGAAAACTTTAATCTCTCCCTCAGTTTTGCAGGATGATTTGGCTGGGTACAGAATTCTTGGCTGGAAGTCTTTCTCTTTCAGGATCTTGAATATGTCATACCACTGCCTTCTCACCTTTAGGGTGCTAGTTGAGTAATCTAAACTCAGTCTTATTTGGTTTCCCTTGTATGTAGTAGATTGTTTTTCTCTTACTGCTTTCAAGATTTTCTGCTTCTTATCAGCGTTTGACAGACTGATTAGTATGTGCCTTGGGGAAGGCCTATATGGATTTATTCTGTTTGGAGTTCATTGGGCTTCTTTGACTTGTATATTTATATCCTTTATGAATGTTGAGAAGTTTTTCTCCCATTATATCCTCAACTACTCTTCCTAGCCTTTTACTCCTCTCTTCTCCTTCTGGGACACCAATGATTCCTATATCTGGGTGCTATATATATATATTTTTTTTTGCATGGGCAGGCACTGGGAATCAAACTTGGGTCTCCAGTATGGCAGGCAAGAACTCTGCCTGCTGAGCTACTGTGGCCTGCCCTTTGTGCTTTGTTTTGTGTATCATTCCCCTGAGTTACAATTCAATTTTTTCCATCTTTTTTTGCCATTTGCTGTTTTGAGCCTGTGAAGTCAATAATCCTGTCCTCTATATCACTTATTATTTCTTCTGTCTCTTCAAACCTATGTCTCTAGTATGTTTTTTATTGTCAACAGAATCTTTAATCTCTGTGATATCTGCTATTTTTCTATTTATTTTTTCAAATTCCTCTTTATGCTTTTCTACTGTCTTCTTGATCTCCTTTATGTCATTTGCTATATCAGTTATTTATTAAATAGCATTGTATGAACATCTTTGATGAGTTGTTCCAACATCTGTGTCTCCTCTGGTGTTTTAATTTGGTCATTAGGCAGGGCTATATCTGTCTGCATTGTGATATGCTTAGTGATCTTCTGCTGTCTTTGTGGCATGTAAACATCTTGATTGGTTTACTTTGGGAGTTGATTTCTTTCAGTAGTCTAAGGTCTTGTGTTTGTGGGATGGTTGTACAGTGGGGAGCAGGGCCCGTCATGGGGCACTCAATAAGGTGATTTGTTTCAGGGCAGGTATAGGCACAGGTCGAGGATGTTACACTGATGCTTGTGAATGTGGGCGTCCATTGGCCAGGGAGGATGTAGCTGTGTGGGTGCACCGGTCTGGAAGGTGTAATCCTGATGTGTGCTGGTCTAAGGTGCGGGGCCCTTTGTGCACATGTGTAGAGCTGTGGCAGCAGGTCGGCATTATGCCTTTGTGGATTGGAGGCAGCTGTGACCTGGCTGTGCAGGTAGGCACTTTCTCAGCTGGGAAATGAGGCTGAGGGCTGTGCACATGTGCAGTTCTAGGATTGCTTTCAAGTTCAGTTCCCAGAGCTGAATGATGTGATTGGGGGCCTGTGCACATGTGTGGGCTTGGTTATGCCATAAACTGATGCACGGAGCTCAGGGGGTGCGGAGTGAGTCTGTGTGACACTATTGGTAGGGGGCCAGGGGTATCATAGGTATGGAGGTTAGTGCCCACAGACTTTGTGCACTGGCAACAGCCTGGAGGGATCAGAGAGGGGGAAGTAGTGCTTGGGAGGTGTGCAGGAGAGGTGGGTTGGGCTGCACTTGGGCTGGGGGTGTGGGGCAGGTACATGCACTGGGGGCTTGTGGGGTGGGGGTGCCTGAAGCGCGGGGAATGGGAGAGGGTAACAGGGTTCAGATGCGTGGGGTGTGGGGTGAGTCGCTGGTCATGGGGCTGCGCTGGTGAGGGTAGTGGGCCCAAGGAACACGCAGCCTCACTTACTTCCTAGTCTCACAGGCTCCACACCTCCGTGCCAGGATCCAGCTTTTTGCCTCTCAGTTCCCCAGCCTCTGCAACCAGGGCTGCCTCATGTGGTGCAAAAGGCTCTCCCAGGTCAGCCACACTCCTGAATAACCCTCCTGTCCCTTCTCTAACTTTTCTGCGGAGCAGGGCTAATCTCGAGCTACTCTAGTCAGCCATCTTCCTGGAAGTTTTCATTAGTGTTTAGTTGCTCTATGAGGCAATGTATTGTGTAATCCATTTCTGGATGTTTACAGTTAGTCGTATTGAACATTCTGTACTCCTTAAGCATCAGATGCCCATTACCTGCCTTCTTTCTATCTCCTAATAACCTGTGTTATCAACTTTAACTCTCAAAGTTCTCTCATTAATGTTAGTTCATATTAGTGAGACCTTATAGTATTCGTCATTTTGTTTCTGGCTAATTTCACTCAGCATAATGTCCTCAAGGTTTATCCACATTGTTACATGCTTCATGAATTTATTCTGTTTTATAGCTGCATAACATTCCATAGTATGTATACACTACAGTTTGTTTAGCCATCATCTGTTGATGGACATTTGGACTATTTCCATCTCTTGGCAATCAAAAATAATGCTGCTATAAATATCAGTGTACAAATGGTCACTTGTGTCTGTACCAACAGCTCCCCTGAATATATACCTAGTAATGGGACTGCTGGATAATATGGCAAGTCTATACTTAGCTTGTTGTGGAACCTCCAAACTACCTTCTAGAGGTACCATTGTACCATTTTACATTCCCACCGATGTGGATAAGTGTGTCTCTTTCTCCACGTCCCTACCAGCACTTGTAGTTTTCTGGTTTTTTTTTTTTTTGGCCATTCTAGTAGGTGTGAGATGATATCTCATTGTGGTTTTGATTTGCATTTCTCTAATCAAAAGTGAAGTTGAGCATCTTTTCATGTTTTGAGCCATTTGTATTTCCTCTTTAGAAAAGTGTCTGTCCATGTATTTTGTTCAGTTTTAAATTGCATCGTTTGTCTTTTTGTTGTTGAGAGGTAAGATCTCTTTAAATATTCTGGATACTAAGAGCTTATCTGATATGTGGTTTCCAAATATTGTCTCCCATTGCATAGGCTGCCTTTTTACTTTCATAGCAAAGTCCTTTGATACTCAGAAGTGTTTAATTTTGAGGAGATCCCATTTATCTATTTTGTCTTTCATTGCTCATGTTTTGGGTGTAAAGTTTAGGAAACCACCTCCTATAACAAGATCCTTAAGATATTCCCCTACATTTTCTTCTTCTTCTTCTTTAATAAAAGGCTTAAAATGTAGTGTGATAAGTTATTGTTCCATTTCTCAGAAAAACTCCAAATTTAAGGTATCAGTGACAAATCAAGCATAGCACACCAATAAAAAATGCACAGCATAACTACGTAAATTAAGATAGGCTAGGCTCAGAGCTACAGTCAGACCTTCAAGCAACCCTATTCCCAAGATTGTATTAAGCCTATCAAGAAAAGCTGAGAAAAGCAACATTATACACACAAAAAGTCCCATTCCTAGTCAGTATTCACCCAAGAAAAGGATGGGTGCAAGTTAACACAAGACATTTTTAAAGATATACTAAAATGAAAATCTATAAGAAAACTTCTTTAGGACATGAAGGGGTGATATATGGGATATAACAGAATCATATGTATGCTATCTGTGACCTCTGTGGACATTTGCCTGAATTCTGACCTGGGAGTGAAGGGCGCAATGGGGCTAAGGTCACTGGGTAATTGTGCTGATTTGAAAGGAAGCATGTCCCCTAAGAAAAGCCATGTTTTAATATAAATCCCATTTCATAAAGGTAGAATAATCTCTATTCAATACTGTATGTTTGAAACTGTAATGAGATCATCTCCTTGGGTGATGTGATTTAGTTAAAAATGGTTGTTAAACTGGATTAGGGGATGACATGTCTCCACCCATTTGAGTGGGTCTTGATTAGTTTCTGAAGTCTTATAGAAGAGGAAACATTTTGGAGAATGAGAGACTCAGAGAGGGCAGAGAATGCTGCAGCACCACGAAGCAGAGAGTCCACCAGCCAGTGACCTTTGGAGATGAAGAAGGAAAATGCCTCCCAGGGAGCTTCATGAAACAGGAAGCCAGGAGAGGAAGCTAGCAGATGACGCTGTATTTGCTATGTGCCCTTCCAGCTGAGAGAGAAGCCCTGACTGTGTTTGTCATGTGTCATCTCACTTGAGAGAGAAACCCTGAACTTCATCGGCCTTCTTGAACCAAGGTATCTTTCCCTGGATGCCTTTGATTGGACATTTCTATAGACTTGTTTTAATTGGGACATTTTCTCAGACTTAGAACTGTAAACTAGCAACTCATTAAATTCCCCTTTTTAAAAGTCATTCCGTTTCTGGTATATTGCATTCCAGCAGCTAGCAAACTTTTTTTGTTTTTTGTAGTATATGTGTCAGTGTCTCAGGTTGGAGGACAGGGAATATAAGGATAAAAAACAAACAGAACAGCATGGACAAAGAATGGAATGATCAAGATCAATAGGGTTCTAACGGGATCCATTTTTACCATGGTTCACCCAGGCCCTCAGCATCAATAATTTATGAGGCTTCATGAATGCACCACACAGAACTGATTTGTTAAATAATGTACCACCCTTAACTGATTTTTGTTAAATACCACCCTCCCTCACTTGCCCTAGGTCTCCCTAGAGTAGTAAAAAAAGGAAAAACCTAACTATTGGGACTAGGCAGAATTCTTCCAGGGAGTTCCTCCAGGGAAGAGTTTTGGCTAGTCCAAAAAGGGTCCTTCTTTTAAGGGTTTTGGGAAACTAGACACTACAACTTTATCAGTATCAGTGTCATTTGTTTGGAGCAAATTCAGCTCCAGGAGCTGCACGGTTAAATGTAGGAGAGGTTCCACCAATTGCCCAATTCCTTCCATTGTAGCAGCTTGGCCAAAGCATTCACTTGTTGGTGGGATTAATCCCAAAGTTCCATCTGGCATCATGGTGGCTGGTTCTGGAGGAGCTGGAGTACCAGCTGGCACAGTAATAGGAGGCATGGCACTTCTGTTGTTTATGCCTGTAGCACTTCCCATAGCCAACTGGCCTCCTGCTTTCTCGCATCAGGAAAGGTTCCCTTGACTCCTTCATGTCTCCACTTTATTTCTTCCTGCTGGCATTGCATCTTTATCTCACAGTGTCTGCATTCCTTCTCTTGCCTGAGCTCCAGTTGCTTTTGTTTTTTGCACCTCTTGTAAGTTCCTCCATTCTCTGAAGTTCTTGGTGCCTCATCAAATCCTTCCTCATTAGCATGACCTGGTGTTCACAGTGAGCAGCCTCTATCTCTATTTCCAGTTTCTCATGAGCTTCCTTGATGTTGTGGTCCATTTGTTCTTGCTACTGCTTCTCAACTCAGTGAGCGTCTTCCAATGCATGGCGTACTCATACTCAAAAGAGCCAGGCTATGCAAACCTGGGTGGCTGCTCTAGCTCCTTGTGAAATTGCTGGTTCTTTATAACCAGCTTCTCTGGAAGTCCCTCTTCATCATCTAACTGGTCCGCGGGCTCCACAGCCACAGATTGAGGAAATGTGGCTAGCAGAAAGGAGCCTTCACTACATCTGTTCAGAGCTTTCCAAGCAACTGTCTTCCCTGAGAGCTCAATAGTGCCTTTTGCTAAGGGCCTTTCTCCATCATCCACAGTGACTACAGCACTCACCACCTGACCAAACACAGAAAAGTCCTCCAACAGTTCACCGGACACGTACACAGGAAGATTTCTGACTGTAAGGGATGCACTATGGCAAGCAAAATGCACACGCAGCTGCTTTCCACGGAGTGGCATATTGTCTAGTTCCAGGTTGGCAATCTCTGCTATGGTTTGTGTTTCCAGGCAGATAAAGCCAAAGTCTTTATCCTTATGAGTGAAGACCTTGTATGCTTTCCAATATTTTTCAAACAGTTTCATCATTTCCTCCTCAGTGATATCAGGAGGAAGATCACCCAAAGAGATGACTACGTTGGGTGAAGGTCTTCTTTTCTGTTTTCCTAAAATTCTTCAGGTCAGTAGTAAAGTCTTCATTTTGGCTACTGGCCTATTGTCTATTTATAGGTATTGATGGTAGTGGTGGCTGCTTCTATGGTTGCTGTGGGTGGTGCTGTGGGTGGTGCCAATGATGCTTCCTCGGAGTATGGTTTTGCTTCCCCAAGTTAAAGGTTTTATTGTTCTGCATTTCTACTTCTCACCTTTGATTGGAGAAGGTAACCAAGTATCTCCCAAGTCCCTTCAAACTTGGATTTCTCTACCGACTGTTTTCTCTTCAAAGTAATGGCGATGCTTTCCCTACATTTTCTTCTAAACCTTTTATGGTCTTAGCTCTAATGTTTAGGTCTTTGATCCATTTTGAGTTAATTTTTATATAAGGTGTGAAATAGGGGTCCCCTTTCATTCTTTTGGATATGAATAGCCATTCTCCAAGCACCATTTGTTGAAGAGGTGCTCTGCCCAGTTGAGTTGACTTGACGGCCTTATCAAACATCAATTGGATATAGATAAGAGAGTCCACCTATGCACATTCTGTTTGATTCTACTGGTCAATACATCTGTCTTTATTCTAGTACCACACAGTTTTGACCACTGTTGTTTGAAATATGGTTCAAAGTCAGGTGGTGTGAGACTTCCCACTTCATTTTTCTTCCTCAAGAAATTTTTAGCTATTCAGTACTCCCTGACCTTGAAAATAAATTTGATTACTGGTTTTTCTATTTTTGCAAAGTAAGTTGTTGGTATTTTATAAGTATTGCATTAAATCTATAAATAAATTTGGGTAGGGTTGACATCTTAACAATATTTAGTCTTCCAATCCATGAATATAGTATGTCCTTCTATGTATTTACCCTTCCTTGATTTCTTTTAGCACTATTTGTAGTTTTCTGTATATAGGTTCTTTATATCCTATTAAATTTATTCCTAAATATTTGATTACTTTGGTTGCTATTGTAAATGGAATTTTTTTCTTGATTTCCTCCTCAGATTGACCATTACTGGTGTATAGAAACACAATTGTTTCTTGTGTGTGGATCTTGTATCCTACCACTTTACTGTACTCATTTATTTGCTCCAGTAGCTTCTTGGTAAATTTTTCAGAGTTTCTACATATAAGATCATGTCATCTGCAATCAGTGGAAGTGTTACTTCTTCCTTTCCAATTTGAATGCCTTTTTAATTTAATTTTTTAAAATAGTTTTATTGATAAATCTTAACATACAAACAATGCACACATGGTGTACAATCAGTGGCTGACATTATCATCACATAGTTGTGTATTCCTCACCATGATAATTTTCAGACTATTTGTATTACTCCAGAAAAATAAATAAAAAGAAAAAAGAAAACCTCTAACATACCATACTCATTGCCCTTTCCTCTCACTGACCACTAGTATTTCCATCTACCCAATTTATTTTAACCTTTGTCCCCCCATTATTTGTTTATTTTTATCCATTTTTTTAAACTTATCTGTCCATACCCTAGATAAAAAGAGCATCAGACACAAGGTTTTCACAATCACACAGTCATATTGTAAAAGATACACCATTATACAATCATTTTCAAGAATCATAGCCACTGGAACAGAGCTCAACAGTTTCAGGTACTTTCCTCTAGCCATTCCAATATACTATAAACTAAAAAGGGATATCTATATAATGTGTAAGAATAACCTCCAGGATAACTTATTGACTCTGCTTGAAATCTCTCAGCCACTGAAAGTTAATTTTGTCTCATTTCTCTCTTCCCTCTTTTGGTCAAGAAGGCTTTCTCAGTCCTTTGATTCCAGGTCCCGTCTCATCCCAGGATTTCTGTACCACATTGCCAGGGAGATTTACACCCCTGGGAGTTATGTCCCACATAGGGGAAAAGGGCAGTGAGTTCTCTTGATGAGTTCATTTAGAGAGAGGGAGAGGCCACATCTGACCAATAAAAGAAGTTCTCTGGGGATGACTCTTAGGCATAATTTTAAGTAGGCTTAGCCTATCTTTTGCAGGAATAAGTTTCATAGGGTGAACCCCAAGATCGAGGGCTCAGCCTGTTGATTTGGTTGTCTCCACTGCCTGTGAGAATATCAGAAATTCTCCAAATGGGAAAGTTGAATATTTCCTTCTTTCTCCCCAGTGCACCAAGGGGACCTTGCAAATACTTCTTTTTCTCACTGCCCAAGTTGCTCTGGGATATATTGGGGCATCATACTAATCTGGACAAACCAACAAAGTCTCACGCTCTATTCAAGATTCCATGTACTTATGGTGTTTAACTAAACTGACCATACAAGCTAAATTAAGAAATGCACTATCCAAAATATAAATTTTCCACCAAATAAACATCTCTCCCTTTGGTCTCATACAGAAGTTGAAGTTTTAAAATATGGACAATATCATCCTTTACCCTGCATTCTGAATTACCTTAGTCCTATCCAGATCAGTTTCATTCTTATCTCTACTCAAAGTCAGATCCCTTTTTCAACTTTTTACAGTTTCTGTATGGGGTACTGCTGACATTCACAGCTTCAGAGCTCTAATTATGAGTCTCAGGTGTCACATAAATTCCTGAAGTTTCTGGGAACAATGAATTATAAACAAACAGCTCAGTATCTGAGAATTTAAAAATAACAGTTACAACTTGTAAATATATATGAGTGCTGTAAGAGCTTGCAATATCGGACCTCTTACAATAGGACCCAACCTGATAACCCATGCTCTTGACTTAGGTTCACTGAGTTTTTATATTAGAGTTAGTCCATATGAGTGAGACCTGATAATTTTGCGTTTTTGTTTCTGACATTTCATTCAACATACAGTCCTTAAAGTTCATTCACCTAGTTGCATGCCTCACAACTTCATTCCTTCTTGTAGGTACTCAGTAGTCCACTGTATGCATACACCATAATTCCCCCTTCCATTTCTCAGTCATTGTGCCTTTAGGAAACCTCCATCCATTGTGGATTGCAAACACTGCCACCATAGACACCAGTGTGCAAATGTCCATTTGTGTACTCACACTCAGTTTCTCCAGGTATATACTGAGCAATGGGGTTTCAGGATCATATGGCAACCCATCATTAGCCTCCTGTGGAACCATCAAACTGCCCTCCAAGGGGTTGCACCTCTCACTTTCTCTACTGGCAGTGAATAGGTACATCTCTTTCTCTGCATTTTCTCTAGCACTTATTTCTCCGTTCATTTTAAAACAGCTTTATTCATATGTCATGCAAATCCAACTGAAGTGTATAGACACGCCTTCACCACCATAATATATCTGAAGACATTTCCTTTTCTTTCACAAAGAATCCATGACCCTTCCCCATGCCCCCTGCCTTTAATTTTTTTCTTTTTTTTACCTTTAGTTTTGGCATAATGCCTTTATTACATTCAGTGGAAGCATATTACAATGTTACTGTTGACTGTAGATCCTAGCTTGCATTGATTGTACTTTTTCCCATATACCATTTATTTTCAGCACCCTGAAATATTGACATTCATTCATTCTCCCTCTTGCAAAAATGTTTTTTTATTTATACATTTAATCACCATAATTGCCCACTCTAGATGTACCTAAATTATACCATCTCAGCTTTATTCTCTATCTTTCCCTCTGGTTTTGTATGCACCTCCAGCCCCTCTCCTTCTATCATACATTCGGCTTCATTAGGTACTTATATTATTATGCTACAATCAGGTAGTATTGTTCTATCCATTTCTGAATTTTTACAATCAGTCCTGTTGCACAATCTGTATTCCTTCAGCACCAATTGCCCAATCTCTACTCTATTTGTATCCCCTGATAACTTGTGTTTTTAAAAAATTATGATCATTCCGTTCTACATATATAATCAGTAATTCATAATATCATCACATAGTTGCATATTCATCATCATGATAATTTCTTAGAACATTTGCATCAATTCAGAAAAAGAAATAAAAAGAAAACAGAAAAAAATTCATACCTACCATACCCCTTACCCCTCACTTTCATTGATCACTAGCATTTCAATCTAAATTTATTCTAACATTTGTTCCCCCCATTATTTATTTTTATTCCATTAGTTTTACTCATCTGTTGATAAGGTAGATAAAAGGAGCATCAGGCACTAGTTTTTCACAATCACACAGTCACTTAGTGATTAGTGTATGTAATATACACTAAGTGTATATAATGATATAGTGAAAGCTATATCATTATAAAATCATCTTCAAGAAACATGGCTACTGGAACACAGCTCTACATTTTCAGGCAGTTCCCTCTAGCCTCTCCATTACATCTTGACTAAGAAGGTGATATTTATTTAATATGTTAGGATAACCTCTAGGATGACCTTTCGACTCTGTTCGGAATCTCTCAGCCATTGACACTTTATTTCGTCTCATTTCACTCTTTTGGAAGAGCAGGTTTTCTCAATCCTTTGATGCTGAGTCTCAGCTCATTCTAGGATTTCTGTCCCACATTGCCAGGAAGGTCCACACCCCTGCGAGTCATGTCTCACATAGAGAGGGGGAGGACAGTGAGTTTGCTTGTTGTGTTGGCTGGAGAGAGAGGCCACATCTGAGAAACAAAAGACATTCTCTTGGGGGTGACTCTTAGGCCTAATTTTAAGTAGGCTTGACCTATCCTTTGTGGAGTTAAGTTTCATATGAACAAACCTCAGGACTGGGGGCTCAGCCTATTGCTTAGGTTGTCCCCACTGCTTGTGAGACTATCAAGAATTCAACTGGGGGAAGTTGAATTTTCCCTTTTTCTCACCATTCCCCCAAGGGGACTTTGCAAATACTTTTTTATTCACTGTTCAAATCACTCTGGGATATATCGGGGTATCACTCTGGACAAACCAACAAAATCTCATGCCCTACTCAATGTCCCATGTACTTGTGGTGTTCAATTAAGCTGTTTACATAAGTTATATAAGGAAATACACTAGTCAAAATATAAATTTTGTACCAAATAAACATTTTTTTGCTTTAGTCTCACACATAAGTTAAAATTTTTAAATATTAATTACAATCTATTTTCAACACCCTGCATAATGACATTCTTATGTTCTTCCTCATGCAAAAATATTTTTTAGATTTGTACATTTAGTCACTATCATTATACACTCTAGAAATTCCCAGATTATACCATCTCAGTCTTTATCACCTTTCTTTCTGATTTCATTTGTGCCTCCAGCCCTCCTCCCTCTATCATTCTCACATGCAGCTTCATTCAGTGTTTTATCACAATTGTATTACAGTTAGATAGTATCGTGCTGTCCATTTCTGAGTTTTTGTAGTCAATCCTGTTGCACAATCTGTATCTCTTCAGCTCCAATTATCCAATATCTTAACATATTTCTATCTCCTGATGGTCTCTGTTACCAGTGAAATTCTCCAAGTTTTTTTACTAATGTCAGTTCATATCAGTGAGGCCATACAGTATTTGTCCTTTTGTTTCTGGCTAAACTCACTCAGCATAATGCCCTTAAGGTCCATCCAGTTTGTTACATACTTTATAACTTTATTCTGTCTTATAGCTGCATAATATTCCATTGTATGTGTACACCACAGTTTGTTTAGTCACTCGTCTGTTGATGGACATTTTGGCTGTTTCCATCTCTTGCAACTGTAAAGCTGCTATAAACATTGGTGTGCAAGTATCTGTTTGTGTCCTTGTCCTCATGTCCTCTGAGTAGACACCTAACATGACATTGCAAGGTCATATGGGAATTCTATATTTAGCTTCCTGAGGAACCACCAAACTACGTTCCACAGTGGTTGTACCATTTGACATTCCCACCAACAGTATAAATTTGCCTCTTTCTCCACATCCTCTCCAGAACTTGTCATTTTCTGTTTTATTGATAATGACCATTCTGGTGGGTGTGAGATGATAGCTCATTGTGGTTTTGATTGCATTTCCCAAATAGCCAGAGAAGTTGAGCATCTTTTCATGTGTCTTTTGGCCATTTGCATTTCCTCTTCTGAGAAGTGTCTGTTCAAGTCTTTTGCCCATTTTGTAACTGGGTTGTCTGCCTTTTATTTTTTTATTTTTTATTTTTTTAATTCTGGATACTAGAACTTTATCTGATATATCATTTCCAAATATTGTCTCCCATTGTGTAGTCTGCCTTTTTACTTTCTTGACAAAGTACTTTGATGCACAAAAGTGTTTAATTTTGAAGAGTTCCCATTTCTTTTTTTCTTTCTTCAATGTTCATGCTTTGGGTGTAAGGTCTAGGAAACTGCCTCCTAGTATAAGATTTGTAAGATATCTCCCTACAATTTCTTATAACAGTTTTATGGTCTTAGATCTAATGTTTAGGTCTTTGATCCATTTTGAGTTAACTTTTGTATAGGGTGTGAGATACGGGTCCTCTTTCATTCTTTTGCATATGGATATCCAATTCTCTAGGCACCATTTATTGAAGAGACTGTTCTGTCCCAGGTGAGTTGGCTTGACCGCCTTATCAAAGATCAATTCTCCACAGATGAGAGGGTCTATATCTGAACACTATATTCTATTACATTGGTCAGTATATCTATCTTTACGCCAGTACCATGTTGTTTTGACCACTGTAGCTTCATAATATGCTTTAAAGTCAGGGAGTGTGAGACCCCCAATGTCATTTTTTTTTCTCAGAATACTTTTAGCTATTCAGGGCACCCTGCCCTTCCAGATAAATTTGGTTATTGGTTTTTCAATTTCTGAAAAGTAAGTTGTTGGAATTTTAATTTGTATTGCACTGAATCTGTAAATCAATTCAGGTCGAATTGACATCTTAACTACATTTAGTCTTCCAACCCATGAACATGATATGCCCTTCCATTTATTTAGGTCTTCTGTGATTTCTTTTCTTTTTTTCATTTTTTATTTTGTTTCTTTTTGTTATTTTTTTCTTATTTCTTTTTTTTTGTTTGTTTTTTTCTCTCTCTGATTTCTTTTAACAATTTCTTGTAGTTTTCTTTGTGTCAGTCTTTCATCTCTTTAGTTAAATTTATTCTTAAGTATTTTATTCTTTTGGCTGCAATTGTAAATGGAATTCATTTCTTGATTTCCCCCTCAGATTGTTCATTACTATCGTATAGAAACACTACAGATTTTTGAGTGTTGATCTTGTAACCTGCTAATTTGCTGTACTCATTTATTAGCTCTAGTAGTTTTGCTGTGGATTTTTCAGGGTTTTCGACATACAGTATCATATCATCTGCAAACACTGAGAATTTTACTTCTTCTGTTCCAATTTTGATGCCTTGTATTTCTTTTTCTTGTCTAATTGCTCCGGCTAGAACTTCCAGCACAATGTTGAATAACAGTGGTGATGGTGGAGATCCTTGTCTTGTTCCTGATCTTAGGGGGAAAATTTTCAGTTTTTCCCCATTGAAGATGATGTTAGCTGTGGGTTTTTCATATAGTCCCTCTATCATGTTGAAGAAGTTCCCTTTTATTCCTATCCTTTGAAGTGTTTTCAACAGGAAAGGATGTTGAATTTTGTCAAATTCCTTTTCTGCATCAATCTAGATGATCATGTGGTTTTTCTGCTTTGATTTGTCGATATGGTATATTACATTAATTGATTTCTTATGTTGAACCATCCTTGTATACATGGGATGAATCCTACTTGGTCATGATGTATAATTCTTCTAATGTGCTGCTGGATTCAATTTGCTAGAATTCTGTTGAGGATTTTTGCATCTATATTCATTGGAGAGATTGGTCTGTAGTTTTCTTTTTCTGTGATATCTTTGTCTGGCTTTGGTATGAGGGTGAAGTTGGCTTTGTAGAATGAGTTAGGTAGCTTTCCCTCCTCTTTAGTTTTTTTGAAGAGTTTGAGCAGGATTGATACTAATTCTTTCTTGAATGTTTGGTAGAATTCACATGTGAAACCATCTGGTCCTGGACTTTTCTTTTTGGGGAGCTTCTTAATGGCTGATTCAATTTCTTTACTTGTGATTGGTTTGTTGAGGCTGTCTATTTCTTCTTTTTTTTAATTTTTATATTTAAAAATTTTTTTTTCGTCTATTTCTTCTTGAGTCAATGTTGGTCGTTCATACCTTTCTAGAAAGTTGTCCATTTCATTTACATTGTCTAGTTTATTAGCATAAAGTTGTTCATAGTATCCTCTCCTTACTTCCTTTATTTCTGTGGGGCCAGTGGTTATGTTTCCTCTTCTATTTCTGATTATATATTTTTTGCATCTTCTCTCTTCTTTTTGTCAACCTCATTAAGGGTCCATCAACTTTATTGATTTTCTCATAGAACCAACTTCTGTTTTTTTTTTTTTTAATTTTCTCAATTGTTTTCATGTTCTCAATTTCATTTATTTCTGCTCTAATCTTCATTATTTCTTTCCTTTTGATTGCTTTGGGGTTAGTTTGCTGTTCTTTCTCTAGTTCTTTCAAGTGGACAGTTACTTCATCAATTTTTGCCCTCTCTTCTTTTTTGATATAGGCATTTAAGGCAATAAATTTTCCTCTTAGCACTGCCTTTGCTGTACCCCATAAATTTTGATACATTGTGTTTTCATTTTCATTTGCCTCAAGATATTTACTGATTTCTCTTGTAATTTCTTCCTTGATCCACTGGTTGTTTAAGAGTGTGTTGTTGTGCCTTCACATGTTTGTGAATTTTCTAGCACTCTGCCTATTATTGATTTCCAGCTTCATTCCTTTATGATCTGAGAAAGCATTTTGTATGATTTCAATCTTTTTATATTTATTGAGACTTGCTTTGTGACCCAGCATATGTTCTATCCTTCAGAATGATCCATGAGCACTTGAGAAAAAGTTGTATCCTGCTGTTATAGAGTGTAATGTTTTATAAATATCTGTTAAGTGTAGCTCATTTATTATATTATTCAAATTCTCTGTTTCTGTATTGATCCTCTGTCTAGATGTTCTGTCCATTCATGAGAGTGGGGAATTGAAGTCTCCAACTATTATGGTAGATGTGTCTATTTCTCTTTTCAGTGTTTGCCTCATGTATATTGGAGCATTCTGACTCAGTGCATAAATATTTATGATTGTTATGTATTCTTATTGGATTGTTCCTTTTATTAATACATAGTGTCCTTCTTTGTCTCTTTTAATTGTTTTACATTTGAAGTCTAATTTGTTGGATTAGTATAGGTACTCCTGCTCTTTTATGATTGTTATTTGCATGAAATATCCTTTCCCAACCTTTCACTTTCAACCCTATATTTATCTTTGGGTCTAAAATGTGTAGACAGCATATAGATGGGTCCTGTTTTTTAATCCATTCTGCCAGTTTATGTCTTTTGATTGGGGAGTTCAATCCATTAACATTTAGTGTTATTACTGTGCAGGTAGTACTTTCTTCTACTGTTTTGCCTTTTGGATTTTGTATGTCATATCTAATTTTTCTTCTTTTTATCTTTACTGATAGTCTTCATTTCTACACTCTTCTCCACACCTCTCTCTCCTGACTTTTTGTATCTACCTCTAGTGCTCCATTTAGTATTTCTTGCAGAGCTGGTCTCTTGGTCTCAAAATCTCTCAGTGATT